>NW_028242282.1:0-298074 GCF_964263255.1 Lissotriton vulgaris
AGTATTAGGAGAAATACAGGCACTACTGGTGGAACATCGACAGTTTGCAGCTGACGAGCTTAAATATGTGTCCAAACCTAGAACTGCTAGAATGTACGGGGAAGGAGGCAGACGAGGTAGAGCCCTAGCTGAAAAAATTTGCTCAGGACGTACACCCCAACACATAAACGCTATGCAAACACAGACGGGGAAGTGTAACGAGGGACATTAAGGGGATAACGGGTGAATTCATGGCTTCATAGGGTAAACTGTACGAAGCACGTCCTTCAATACCACAGGAGGACCTACTGTCCTACATGGCAGACGTGGAAATTGCATGGCTAGCTGATGGTCACAGGGAATACCTGGCTCGCCCTATAACAATGGAAGAAGTCACAGATACTATCGAACGGCTACCGAATGGCAAAGCACCGGGGCCAGACGGATTTGTGACAGAATTCTATAAGATGTTTGCGGATTTGCTAGCCCCACACTTAGTAAGACTGTATGGAGCAGCGCATGAGGCCCAAACTTTACCACCGTCTATGAGAGAGGCTTTACTTATCGCATTATTAAAGCCGGGTAAAGAGGAGGATAAATGCGATTCCTATCGCCCCCTCTCGCTTATAAAAGTCGATACGAAAATAATAGCAAGCTTACTGGCGGACAGACTTAAACCACTAATGCCCTTGTTGATACGGCCTGACCAGTCTGGCTTCATACCAGACAGATCTACTACACATAACACGCGCACATTATTCGCATTAGCCCACTACCTAGCGCCAGAAATAAAAGCCTTGGCAGTGCTGTTAGATGCGGCTAAAGCATTTGACACAACAGACTGGCCTTTTCTTCACGCAGCTCTGTTGCGCATGGGGTTTCCGCATATTTTCATAGGGTGGATTACGATGCTATACACGAACTTAACAGCGCGCATTAGGATAAATAAATATGTATCAGAGCCCATTACAATCTGTCGAGGCACTAGACAAGGGTGTCCACTCTCACCAATGCTTTTTGCCTTAATACTAGAACCACTAGCCTGCAAAATCCGACAACAACACCATTATTCGGCCATACAACTCCCGACCCGCCCCATACACATCTCGCTCTATGCAGATGATATGGTACTGTACGTTAAAAATCCGGAGCAGCACCTTAACCCATTATTACGAGAGTATATAAAATTCGGTCAGCACTCAGGCATGCAGATAAATTGGGCCAAATCCCTTATTCTGGCACTGACGGATGTCATACACCCGACGGCCTTGGACTATCCACTAGAGTGGCAAGATGAACCAACAAAGTATTTAGGGGTGTGGTTCCACAGGGACCCAGAACTGGTCATTCGTACTAACTATGGCAGAGCGATAGCGTCCCTAGAAGACAAGGTTAAACGGTGGAATAAACTGCCATTGTCCCTGGCGGATAGAGCAGCGATAGTGAAAATGGTGCTTTTGCCGAAGTTCCTCTTTTTGTTCAATAATATCTCTATAAAGCCACCTGCGGAGGTATTCCGAAACATTAAAAAACTGGTGCTGAGTCTGCTCTGGGCGGGGAAACAAGCCAGGCTGGAATTGCACACTATGACACTGTCATATGCTAAGGGAGGTTTCAAGGTTCCAGATTTATATCTTTATTACTTATGCGCTCAGGCGCAATTCGCGCATTACTGGTACCATGAAATACCTTTCCTGGCCCACGTAGCGGTGGAAGCAGGAGATGCAGACCCGATACCACTGGCCAATATATTACCACACAAACGACTTAGGTTACATGACCACGACATTAACCCGGTTAACACTACCACGGAAGCGTGGAGACTGATGGGAAAAGCAGCAGACAGCCTACCACTTTATGCACCCGCACTCCCGCTGGCACATCACCCGGCGCTATCAGTAACGCAGGAGCAGGTTGGTATGACTCTACTAAAATGTGCTGGGATAGATAAACTAGGCGACCTATACAAAGATGGGGTCTTCCAGACGCTAGACAAATTGGAATATATTAGTAATCCAACACTACTATTCAGTTTTAATTACTATAGGCTACAAAGGGCGGTAAAAGAGCACTATTCTACTTACCCGGAAGAGCCCAAGACCCTGTCGCCCTTGCAGTTGGTACTCACCACACCCACAGCCTCCCATTTGGTATCGAAGTTATACACAAGCATACAACAAAACATAGGAGGGAACACTGAAGGGGTGAGAGACAAATGGAGCGCATCGTTAAAGGAGCCACTCACAGAAGACGAATGGACGACCATTTGCCTGCTCACTAGCTTACTGACACCAAATGGAAACTTGAGGATCATTCACTATAAATATCTGCACCAAATGTACTATACACCCCAGAGGTTACACAGATACGGGTTACGGGATGACTCCAACTGTGTTAGATGCAGACAGGAGGATGCAGACTTCATGCATTCAGCGTGGCACTGCCGCCGAGTGGTGGGCTTCTGGGAGCGGGTGATACAAGCTCTAAACGAAATGCTTGGGGCATCACTTGCATGTACGGCCAAGGTTTGTTTGTTGGGTATTGTTCCACAACTAAGAGCGCACAGGCGCAAATTTTGTGTGGTGGCACTGTTAATGGCCAAAACGGAGGGTGTCTTTACACTGGAATAGCAGAAGGGGACCGAAGGTTAAAAACTGGCTGGAAGATTTAACATATTGCCGAGACACACTGGCCACTTATGAGGAAGAATTGCCGATCGGGTCACGCCCCAGAGACTATTGGATGTATTTACGTGATTATTTGCTAGAACATGAAACGGTGCAGAATGGAGATAATTAATTGCAAGACCTACGACAAAGTGCATGACATGGAGTAATGGATTGTCAATTTACAATGGGGGGGGGGGATGCTGTGACACAGTGATTTTAATTCTAGGGGTTCTTAGTTTTTTACCTGTTTTGATATCTTTCCAGAAAAACTATATAAAAAGTAAGAAAACGAACATGATTAAATGCATTTATAGCACTGCTCTATGTTTCACATGCCTATTCCTGAAACGCCGCCGGTCCTACGGATGTCGGCTGATGGGCAGTGTACAACGAGAACATAATTTGCAGACTGTACAACTATGTAGCCGGCCTGTTATGGTTGTAGGCGCAAACATGTATATTATTTATATGAAAAGTGCAATAAACTTCTTACACCAAAAAAAAAAAAATGTAAATAAATAAATGGGCATAGTACGTAGATCGATTAGTCCTGCTGAGGTCCCTATTGATAATATTGATGAGGTGTTTGTCTATGCCCTGGTGTGTTGCTAAACCACCTCTGGCCTCTCGCTAATACCTTTGTTTTCTGGGTGATCCTATTTGGCCACTCACTGAAACATCATTCAGTTGTCTTGTACTAGACGGTCCGCTTGTTTCGTCACCTAGATGAGAGCTGTCACCAGAACATTCTGAAGTGTCTGAAAAAGTGATACATTTCTGCCAGGGTCCCATGTAGTTAGTATTAGAGTAATTACTATTGGAGTTATAATTGTAGGCCAAATATGGAAAGGTTTGTTCAATTGGATAATTTTGCATGTCTTTCCCAACCTTATTGGTTTTTTTGTGTGTTGTTCAACTCAATTGAATTATGATTCTGATATAGTCTTTTCTACTTTTTGAATAATGACTTTGGAATCAGAGATTAAATCAGATTTCCCAAGGTCAGTGGCCTTTCCTCTATGTTTATTGAACTCTTTAGCAGCTCTTCCCCACCCATTCTCCGAGGCTCTGCATATGAAATGCTGTTTGTGATCTTATCCTCCAAGGCCTTAAAACAATGATCACCCCCTGCATCTTGGTGGCCCCTGGTTTTCCCTGTAAGCACACATGCTGCAGGGGATCACTTCAGACCTCCTCCCTTCACAAGTCATTTTCTACCACTGCGTAAATTGTACATCTGAACCAAGGAATCGTTCTTTCACTAGTGTCTGCTGCCCAAGTGTAACACTATCTGCCCAAGTGCAACACTCTATAACTCCACACTTCATGAGAGCCTTTTCCAGTTGTCTCTCCCCCTGGCCTGTGCTCCAAATTTCTATCAAAGATCACTGCACCATCCTCCCCGTTTTGCCCTTCTGGCATACAGCATTTTCCCACGTGGTCCTCTGATACTTTTCCACTTACTCAGCCAAGAGCCCATTACATTTATCTATTTTTTTTTCCTCATTTTCTTTTTTGTTCTTTTTCTCAGTGCCTGCCAGTGTCTTTGAGTTCTTCTGGATGTGAGTTGCCTTTTTGATTACAAGTTCTATGGATTTTTGACAGTACTGCTTGCAGCTTCCTCATTTTCTCTTCCCCTATTTTGTTATTTCCACCTCTCTTTCTCTGGCTCCAATATTTAACGAGTTCTAATGATGATCCTGCATTGCTACAAGGAACAAAGCATTGTCAGCTTCATGGCGTACCCCTAATATTTTGTATTATATTAATGGGCCGTGCTGTTTTAGTTTACCTGATATGTACAATGATCACTGTTATCATCACAAGTGTGTACCAAAGAGCCGTTGTTCAATTTTGTATCTGCTCTATGAATAAAACTGTAATATGATCTCAATTATTATATAGATTATTGTATTAGGGCCATTGTTACTTTGTTTTAGGTATTCTGCTTATTGCAACAAAATAATATCCAGTGTAGCTTGTTATTCCACATTAAAATATGGTAGTAGACAAAAACAATACATACCTCTCGCCATCTCTCAACCAGAACAATTTCCAAGCTTTATTTTTGAAGGTCTTACTAGATAACAGAGAATCTGAGTATGGCAAGAACTGCCTCATGAAATAAACAAAATCTGTGCTGACCATATGCCCAGTCAAAGCTTCCAAGCAATAACTCCACTGCACTCTTCTTGACAATTGTGAGTGCCCTGTCAAGTTCTCGCAACGGATATCCTCAAGTAACACTGTCAATAGATATGATGTGAAAATGCCTCTCTGGGCAGAAGTGTTCAACAGTTGAGAACAGGCATCACCTAAATTATACTAACCATTCACTAGACCACTATGGGTATGTTAGGACCTTATAAAAATATTGGGCCCGATTCACAGAACTAACTTAAGACAAAATCCTAAATTTACTACCCTTTTTGTATTCACAGAACGTACTAACTACCTTTGTTATTCACCGAAGGCACTTACTACTTTTGGTATTCACAGAATGCACTTACTACTTTTGGCATTCACAGAATGCACTTACTACTTTTGGTACTCACAGAATGGATTTCCGACTACTAGCTTTATGCATGCACTCGGGCCAGAATTCCCGCACCCGGAGCGGAAATTCCATTCTTGGGCCGGAATCTCTCACTCTCTGATTCCGGCACGTAATACACGCACTGTAGCCGTTGAGCATTTTCCTCAAGGGTAAACACCTGTCCAAGTGCCTACCATCCCCCACCATGCATCAGCTGACACACTGCAGCCAATCCCAGCCCTGCAGCATGTATGAATGCAGAGCAGACACACACAAACCTTTCAACATGTCGCTGAATGTGTTTGCTGCTCAGCCATGCGGCATAACTACTTGAGGAGGAGGAGGAGGAGAGCAGAGAGGATCTTCAGACAGAGGCTCAAGCTATTTGGAATGTCCAGCCAAGAAGTCAGGGCCAGGTAGAGTTTCCCTCCAGAAGTCATCTTGAAGATGGTATGTGAGTGGGAGTAGGAACTGAACTCTGTAACCTGCTGCTCCCATGCCATGCCAGCATATCTCAAGATGCTTTCTGCTCTCCATTTCTTTGCCTCAGCATCATTCCAAAGGGTCTCCAGTGACCATGTGGGTATTTCCCAGGCAAGCTATTCACAGTGCCTGCATCAGGTACTGAGCACGGTGCCTCCATCAGGTACTGAGATGCATCACTGCTAGAGCCCACAACCACATACAAATGTCCCATACACTGGCCAGGAGACAAAGGGCAGCACAAGATTCCTATCTCATTGCTCACTTACCACGTGTGCTGGGTGCAATTGATTGAACCCATGTGGCCCTTTAGCCACCCAGCCGCAATGCACACATTTTCTGCAACAGACACCATTGGTATTCTATCAATGTGCAATCAGTCTGTGATGCCAGTGGGAGATTCATTTATGCGCATGCAGTGTTCCCAGGCAGTACTCATGACAGCTTCGTATTCGGCATGTCACTTCTTGCCTGGCGGATGGCTGCGGGAGAATTTGGCAACATATGGCTACTGGGTAAGTACCAAGCACCAAAAATGAAGGATATGTGTTATTGAAATGTCTGAATTCCACTTAACATTAACCATTGTACAATAAGAATCATAAAGCTACATACATGATCTCAAAAGACACTGAATGTACTAAAGTATAGATCATGTCCTGTGCAAATCAAAGAGGGAAATGTAACAAACTACCCTTTCTTCCCTACTCAGTCGACACTGGGTATGCACTCTCCCCACAACTCTTCACCCTTGCAGGCATGCAAACACTGTACCTCAGCGTAGGTACAATAGGGCACACATACGGACTAGAGCCATCTTAGAGCGCACTTTTGGTCTGTTGAAGTTGCAATTCAGATGTCTTGACCATACAGGGGGTGTGCTGCTGTACTCCCCTGAAGTTGTGTGCAAGATCATATTAGCCTGTTGTGTTTTGCACAACATTGCTTTAACGCATGGCTTACACATACCTCTTGAACCTCGGCTAGCTCTGAATTCGGGAAACTGGGCCTATGCACATAACCGAGGTCAGGGTATGCAAGTCCGTGATCAGCTCGTTGCCACGTTTTTCACATGAGCAACCTGTAGTGTCATGGACAAAATGTGGTGTGCAGTCTGTTGTCAATGATGAAACTTGAATATACACAACTATGTCAAGAAATTCCATCCTGAGACTACTTTGCAAGTCACACTAACTGCATGTAAATCACAGCTGTTGACAGTAGTCAAAACTTTGAGCGTACCTCAGGTCATGTGCCCATGTCAGCGATCAGTGTAGTGATGTCCCGAAAGAATCTATTCACGCAGATGAAAAAGGATACATGTTCTGAGAGACCTACCTGGACCTCATGAGGATGGGTCACTTAATCACAAAATGGCATTTCCATTCCATTCCCAGGCCTGTGCCCTCAACCGATTTGACTCCCCCACAAATAATGGGCCCACAACGTGAGTGATGATGTCATGGGTGAATCACACACAATGTGTTTTTTTAATATACAGCACTGCTTCACCCCAATTTTCTGTAACACAACACACAACTCTTGTAATGAGCACTCAATATGGACTACAAGTACCATAATGCAAAGCAGGAGAAAATGAAACTGTGATTTGATGTATTATCGGCCCCCCCTGTCTGCGCAAAAATGTAATTAAATGGTCTGTTCCCCCTTTTGTTACATGTTTATGATTCACACCTGCAGTGTCATTTCAGGGTTTAAAACAACAGAACAGCAGGGGATTTGATTAGTGATTGTGGATGGATCAGGATGAATACAAAATGGCTGACGACAATTTCCTGTGATGTATTTCCTGTCTCCCTCTTCCTGTATAACATTTCCTGTGTGAAATAATGTGTTCCGGGTCAATTTCGGAGGTTACGGCCCAAAAACATAATTTCTGATTTTGGACCGTAATGTGCGGATGCGGACCCGCAACTCCGGAAACTAAGTTTTCGGGCTGTAATCTCTGAAAATTAACTGGAACACATTATTCCATACAGGAAATGATATACAGGAAGTGGAAGACAAGAAATACATCACATGAAGTTGTTGACAGCCATGTTGTGGTCATCCTCTATCACAGATCAGATCCTCTGCCATCCTGCTGCTCTTATCAAACTTATTTTCCCCAAAATGGCTGAGGGTTATGAGAAGAAAGCACCCCCTTTCACATAAAGGGAATTAGACATCTTGGTAGAGGGGGTGATGTCCAAATATCCTCAGCTATATGGGGACCTGAATACCACCTGAGCACTGCAGCCCGGGCACGGCTATGGGCCAACATCGGTGAGCACTGCAGTGCAGTAGGAGTCCACAGCAGGAGTGCTAGGGCATGCCGTAAGCGTTGGGAGGACCTAAAACGCTGGCCCCGGCACAAAGCTGAGGAGCTGGTGGACCAGTCTTCCCAGTACCAGGTATTTGTATTGTATTTGTATTGTGTATTTGTAAAGCGCTGCTATCGCTCCGAAAGGAGCATCCTGGCGCTAGATAAACAGTGTGCAAGAGTTAAGATTGGGAAGCTAGATAGCAGACATTATATAATCATCAGGGAGGGTAAAAATCCATGTTTTGAGTTGCTTCTTAAATTGGCTTTCCTGACTTAAGGATCTAAGGTTCTTGGGAATTGCATTCCAAGCTTTGGAGGATAAAAATGAAAGAGTCTTGCCTGCTTTGGTTTTATAATTGAATTTCGGCAACTTGATCAGGTTTTGGCATAAGGATCTTAAGGTCCTAAGGAGATTATAGTGAGGGAATCGCCGAATGAGGTACCTCGGGCCTGTGCAATTGAATGCACGAAAGGCTATGACAAGGATTTTGAACACTATCCTCTTATGTAGTGGCAGCCAATGAAGAGTCTTCAGGGCAGCCGAGGCTGACGATCTCCTGGGTAACTTGAGTACGAGTCTAGCTGCTGCATGTTGTACGCCTTGGAGTTTTTTCAGTGTGGCTTTTTTTACGCCTGCCATCAGTCCATTGCAATAGTCAAGGCGTGCAAGGATAAGGGCCACTGCCACTGCCTTTCTTGAGGTGGTGGGAAGAAAGTCAAAAACTTTTTTAAGGACTTAATGATGTTGAAGCAGCTTCCTGCAACATTCCTGACATGCTGATCGAATGATAATTCGGCGTCAAATATGACGCCCAGATTTCTAGCTGATATCACAGTTTGTGGGGGCGCAGGGGAATCTTCTGGCCACCATTTGCTAGGACAGAATTGGTGTTTTTTTCCCATAGGGAGTATTTCAGTCTTATTGGTGTTGCATTTAAGGTGGTTTTGGTCCATCCAGCTAAAGACTTCCCTAAGACACTTCTTTAAATTTTGCTCAGCATCGGTGGAGTTTTTCTCCGGAGGGACAATGAGCTGAGTGTCATCGGCATACGATGTTACCAGTATGCCGTATGACTCAATTAAAGAAATGAGGGGGATCATGTATAAATTGAACAATAATGGGCTCAATATAGAGCCCTGAGGGACTCCAGACTGCACCTTTTTTTCCTGGTAAAGGAAAGGGCCCAGGGAAACGGTTTGGGATCTATCTGTCAAGAAGGAGATTATCCAGTCTAGTGCTACATCAGCAATTCCAATATCTCTAAGTTTGTCTATCAGAATGGAATGGGAGATGGTATCGAAAGCCACCGTGAGATCTATTAAGATCAAGACGGCGCTTTTCCCTTCATCTTGTAGTAGTTGTATAGAGTCGGTGAGTTCGATCAGGGCTGTTTCCGTAGAATGGTGAGGATGGAAACCTGATTGCTGAGGGTGGAGAATATTGTGTGTTTCTACATAGCTTTTTAGTTCTCTATAGACCATTTGTTCGGTTATCTTGCCGAGGACCGGGAGGAGTGAGATTGGGTGTAAATTAGCAAGGTCTGTGGTGGATTTATTCGGATTCTTCATGAGTGGTTTCACAATAGCTCGTTTCCATTCTCCTGGCACAACCCCTTTACTCAGGGAAGCATTAACAATCTCGTTTATAATGGGGTTGACAACTTCAATTAGTGCATCATCCTAGCCTCCCCCCACTGTACAGGAGGGTCCTGCGAGCACCTTGGTCGACCCTCCATGTTTAGCTGGAGGAGCATGAGCAGCAGAGACCTGGTAAGTGCATTATATGCAATGTGTTTCTGGGAGCTTGATGTGAGTGAAGTGCTGTACCATTGTGTGTTCCATACCTCCATTCACCTGTATCGTGTCCATGCAGCAGTCATCAAGAATAAATAGGCACTCAGTGGCATATGGACTGTACAGAGTGCATTTTGGGAGTTGTAGTTTCTTCATGACAACTGGGTGAATGAACCACACTTGTGCATTTGTTTTGTAATCTGCTCTGCCAGCACCCCTAGCAGTGAAACAAGGGAATAATAACTGATGTGTGCATTGGATGAGCAATGGTACTGACACTGTCCAGTGCGTGTATGGCAGGCCAAATGGTGTTGGATGCTGGGACTTGCTTTGCATTTGTTGAGTTTGGGTTCTAATTGAGACAGATCATCATGTTCCATGGAGTCAAGACAGACTTTGAGATCCTTGCCTCACTCTTAAGTTTTCCTACATTTGCAAAGTGTGTCCAGTGACACACGTCTTACCCTCAGTGGCTTGTATGCCATTTCACATGTACAAGTAGCTGTCACAACAACCCACCACTGGTCACCTGTGTACTGCACTACCTTATCAGTCACCAAAGCCAATATGTGGCCCTAGGTTGTCAGATTTTGTGAGGGGACATCAAAAGGCTAGACTCACAATGTAGCAAAACAAATAGCCCAGACCCTATGTGGATGTGTGACCCACATTCTGCATTTCTCTAGGCCTATACAATGCTACACAGTAGATGACATTTGTCCAGATGTAAAAGAGCTGAGACTCCATATCACTGGCCAATTTCAATTAAATCTGGACTCTCTCTGATCTCCTTTGGTGGACAAGTTTTGGAATCTGCACATGTAGCAGTGACAGGACACACAGATGGCAAGAATGTCAAAGTTGAGGGTTGGCCAATACAGTTGTATAAGCCACAAATATTCATGTGAGATGGCCATGTCTGACTCAATTCAGGAGATGACAGTGAACATACACGTAATGTAAGCTCATAAACACTGACAACTGTATAGTGTGATCAGAGGAAAATAAAGTCTGACCTTGGCTCATCTATGTATGTGTCTTGTGCTTATATTTCAGCGGGCTCAGCTGGCCAAATGGCAGAACAGCAGGACCAGGTCCGGAGCGGGAGAACAGTAGTGCGCCAGTAGCTCTGACCTCTTTCTATCAGTGAGGATAGAGAGGATGAGGAGGGACACTCACTGGGCTTACCCCAGGTGTCCCTGGGGTAGGCCAATACCCAACCTGGGCCTGCCATCAGCCCCTCCCTACCTCTATATGCCCCATTCCATCAGGGACTCCAGCTGCATCTCCTGCAACCAGTACCCCTCATCGTACTGCCAGCTCGACCACAACATTTGATTCGGACCGGAGGCACCACATCTCTCCTGTCCCACCCAGGCCCCTCCTTGTGTTGTTCCTCATGTGGCTGTCCCAGAGGACTAAATGTGGGTATGTGAGGGTCAGCCAGACATGTCCTCTCGCATCATGCTGCAGTTGTGTCTAGAGATACGCATGATGTGAGAGGAGATTGTCTGAGCTCTGGCCACCCTCTCTATCAGCGTCAATTCCCTGGCCACATCCATGTCGTCTGTTGTTTCCCAACTTCCTTCCCATACCACCGTCAATGTCTTCCCCTGTCCGTTGGCCCACACTGCTTCCCCCCGTATTCCTCATGTGTCCTGTATGGTGCCTGTTCCTGCATCGGCCAGGCACATGCCTCCATCGGACTCGGAGGATCTAGACATTGTGGTAGTAGAAGATGACCAGAAGGACACATGACTTTTTGACTGAATCATCTTTGTGGACAAATATTTTCTTTTCTCCTTGTAAATAGATTGGTTTACCTGAAGCTCCCTGGCGTGTTACATTTTTGTTGCCCACCCCAATCCAAGTTCCCTTCTCCATCTGCATTAAGATCATCATCTGTTTTCCTTTCTCCCTTCCAAACAGATGGTTGTTCTTCTAATCGTACATAACTATCTTTGAAAAATCCTACTTACTTTAACTTGTTTGACTTCAATGTGAATGTCTGGTACAGAAAATGGACTCGTATTTGGTGAGTAATCTGCTATGCACATTATGGCTTGTTGCAATGATGGGTTACACTTGTAACTGTGTCACACACACACACATACTTCTTCTCATCTCTAGGCCACCTGCATTGTTATACAGGACATGATACACTACAGAATCTTACTTTGGAAGACCTTTACTTTATCTTTACACATATTCACAGTGGTCAATTTATTTTTGGGATGTTGTCAATGGCGATCGTGCTTGCGACATCGCATTTTTGGAGGTGATGATCGCTGTGAGGGATCAGGTCTGGCTTGTTGGCTACATGTAGATGGGTGTTGTCCATGTGCCTGTTCAGGATGATCTACATGTACAGGGGCAGATGGTGTATGTACAGGGGCTGGTTGTGTAGGCGGTGGGAGTGCCTGTACATGGGTTGATGGTGGCTGTGCAGGTGGTGGGAGTGCCTGTACAGGGGTTGCTGGTGGGAGTGCCCATTCAGGGGATGGTGGTGGTTTTGCAGGTGGTGGGAGTGCCTGTACTGGGGTTTATGGTGGTTTTGCAGGTGGTGAGAGTGCCTGTATAGGGGTTGATGGCGGTTGTGCAGGTGGTGGGGGTGCCTGTTCAGGGCACCAGCGTGGTTGTGTACCTTTGCTGTGGTCCTGTGTAGTTGGTGGTAAAGGTTTGTGGACGTTCTGTCCTGCAGGCGGATATGATGGCTTCCTTCCATGCATTGACCGTAAAGGTAGACTTTGAATCACTTTCAGCATGCCCTCCATCATCTTCATGGCCAAGGCATGGTGTCTTGCACTCTCTTCCCTTGGATGGATATCATGTCTCTCATATTACTGGATATGTCCTGCCAAGTTCTATCCATTCTATCCAAAACATAGCTCAGTCTGTCCATCACCTGAGGGAATTGGACCATGTCCTGCAGGGACTCAGAGATGTCGGACAGGGTAGCCCCTGTGGCACGTATGTCCTGCCTCACATCTGTCTGCTGTTAGAAGAAGTCCTGCTCCCACTGGCCACCATAGCCAGGTGCAGGCCCTCTCTGAAGGTGTCGGCCATGGATGGGACCAGCAGGTTCAAATGCAGGGGGGGTGGCAGGTGGAAGCCTTTGGGCAGGAGAATGGTGCCCAGTGGATACCTGCACCACAACAGGGTTGGTATTTTCCCCAGATGGTGGAGTGGATGCCAGGGATGCACTGTATAGGGAAGAGCATGTAGGGGAACCACCATGTCGGTCCTGGATGTGAGGGCTGTGAGGGAGTAATGTCTGTGTTGGGATGTGTGAGAGCTGTGACTGGTTAGCTCTACACTGGGGACAGACAATTGTTTGTTTGAGAGGAGGCTGATGAACGTTGCTGGGCGGAGGATGTGATGCCATGAATGATTTTGGCAATGTGGTAAGATTGCTGTCAATGGCATCCGAATCTTCATTCCTGGAGTGGATGGACATATGGTCACCATCATCTTCCAAGTCTTCGTCTTCAGGAACTTCTTCCTCCTGCGCATTACTTGCTGCCGACATAACTGCCTGGAGGATCAGTGGATTTTCTCTTCTGATTGCCCGTCGGCCCACACTGGTTGAAGGTCCGTCATCCTCATCCTCATCATCCCCTGGAACACAGAGAATGCAACTGTATTAGTAATTGACCTGGTATTACATGTGGTGCAACACAAGGGTTGGAGTAACTGTACTTTGCATCAACAGATGAGGATCATGTGACCTGGTTAGGGTACCACCACAAATGACAGCTCACACCATAGTACTGAGGTGTTAAACAGAGATGTATATTATACAAGCAAACTCACCAGCTCCAGCCACAACTTTCTGTCCCTTCGCGATCACCCCTGATGTCAATTGCTGAACCTGGCACCTCATAGAAGTCGTTGACAATATGTATATCACTTTGTAAAGAAAAAATGGTGATTTAATACAGAAGGGGATCTTGTCACTGTCATGGCTTAGTAATCTAAGCTAGTGACACACTTGATACCACAATTACCTGATGGACAGGTGCGAGAAGGTTGCACTGCTGAAGCAAGGATGTCATGCATTCCCCAGAATGGTGAACGTTGCACTGGTGTCATCCTGTCAGCAGCTGTTATGAGACATACATGTCCATATTTCAATACAACAGATGGTAGATATGAGCTAACATGTCATTCTCAATTACTATTGACTGGATAATCCAGGACAATGTGCGGCATGTTTACGTCATGGACTACACATGTGGCCCCTGCTCACATGCAGCAGTTGCCAGCTGTTACCTCCATGCAGCACTGACATCAATAAGATGACACATCAACAAACTTGTATGAGAATGTTACTGATAATTCAAGGAAGGGGAAAGATGTCCCGTACTCCTCCGCACTACACTGATTTCACCTTCACCATTAAGACTAACAGGTTTCATGAGTGAAATGTTGTCTGTTGACAAGTCAAAAGGAGTTCATGTGTGAGATGTACAATAGTCAGGTATATAATTTTGGTAATTTGTGCTTCCTTACCCATAAAGTCACAAAGCTAATTTCTGAATGAGAGAACACAGATTTCTTATGTCCATCCTTTGAGTGTCCTCTGTTTGCATACCCTATTTCCAACTTCATGGCAGTACTTAGCTGACATCGGATGGTGTCTTGTACAGCAGACATCCTAACCTCATATGTCAACCACTCCCCTATATATGTGAATGCAGAAGAAGAGGAGGCAAGCAGAATGCAACATTTGGTTATGATCCCACATTGCGGCTAATTTAAGAAACTCTGATACTTTCCACCTGCACTGGCTTAGCGTGTTGCTTTTCAGCCAAGTGATTTGAAAATGTAACTAAATGAAGATTCATGTTAGCAGCCCATACACGCATCTCAAAGGTACACAACTGGCATCAGTATGAGCCTCATCCATACCAATTTCAATAAGATTTTACCATAGATATTTTGCTAGGGAGTTATCATATAATTGAATTGCAAGCCAGTTGTGTTTTATGCAGTTCATGTGACACATTGTACTATTTTATGCCCATTCTGCACTCACTTTGCATACATTTTGTGTCATCCTTTCATTAGCCATCATGGTCTGATTTGGTATGTGGTTAAATGCCATATGTGAGCATTTTGTGATGCAGGACAACAGTGTTGTACAACACATACAACATACAGTGGAGATTAAAGGCACATTTAATGAGCATTCATGTACATTATTCTTGGGTTTACTTACCATGGCCCAGCACCGGCCCAGTGTGTCGTCCCTGACCAGATGTCCCGGCCAACTTTGTAGCAGAAGTCAGTGTGTGTCTTTGATTCTTGGAGGACCTCATTGTACCTACAATGATAAGGGTGTTTGCAACTTTACATTTCTGATGCCACATGTGATGCACTCAAATCAAATCAAATCAAAGCAAGCTTTATTCGGTTTTTAAATTTAAAACCATAAAAGCAACAGAGAAAAAAATACATACATATATAGAGACATAATTGGTTGCAGGTTTTTAAAAAAAAAAAAAGAAAAGGGGAAAATAAATCCGGCTATTTAAACCAAACTAAAAACAATCTTGTACAGAATAAAAGCGCATGGTACACAGGAACCCCCCTTTCAACTGATTTTATAGTTCGATACTCTGGGGCCAGGATAAAAGTCAAACAAATCACAGATACAAATAGGGCCATCTCCAGTTTTGGGGTGTGAAGATATTAGATAGGGGACAATGTTCCTGTGTTTGAATTTAATTAAAATCAGATCTCCTGGAAAAGTTTTGGGCAGCGTACCCAGCCATCCCACCCTCCTGACGCTCAGAATTCCGCAATCCAGTTCAGGTGGCAGCGGTCTATTGTTATTGAGCCAGAAGATGGCTTTGTTCAGCAGGTCCTGGTTTGTTTCAAATTTGCCCTGAGTAAGCTCTGGCACCCCAGAGAGAACGGTCACATAGGGGGCGGCTTCAGGGGGTAGGTTAATTCGGTGCCTTCTTTCATGAGGAATCCTAGGTGCTATTAAAGGGACATACGTGGTTTTGGGAGTAATCTTACAACTTTTTGGGATGGATTTGCTAGTAGAGGAATCAATTGGTCGTGCTTTTCTGTGTTCTATAGACTTAGGTTTCTCATGGTTGGTGGAGGGCATATAACATAAAGGGGAAGCAGTGTTTGCATTTGATGGATTAATCCTTTTTACTATTTTTTCCACGCTGGACATCCTTTCTCCCAGATCCTGAATTTTTGTGACCAGGGGTGATAGGGCCGCGTTCAGCAATCGTTCAATGTGGGCCAGTAGGGTCGATTGGAAGGGGGAAACAGAGTCATTTGATGTGGCCCCCACCTTATGCGGCGTTAAAACAGTTGAATTATCGGGGGTAATGAGGGGCTACAGGACATTAGATCAACATTTGCTGAAATCTCCTCAATGTTCCTTTTGGTGAATAATGCCTGGGGCAGCTTGTTGGCTTGAGTGGAGAAAGGTACTTCCTGGGGAGGGTGGTTTGTAGGGTCAGTGTTTCTGCCAACTGTGGGCGGAGTTGATATGTTAGGGACGTAGTTTGTGCCACACAAGGCATTCAGCTCCTCCCAAATAGACATATTGTTGGGACAGCAGGAGCTCCTACGATCAAGACACTGAACGGGTCAGGGACAAAAAGACAAATGGAAGCAAAAGGGGTAGTTGTTTTATGTACCTGCTTCAGTGATGGGGCCAAGGGGGGGGGCCCGTCCCGTCCTCCTGAGGTCCTCTGAGGGCCAGAGGGCCCGCCCTTTGCCCGGGCTTAGCCCCGGACGCCGACCCGCGCGCGATCCCGCGACGCCGGGGCTCGCGCTGTCCTTAAGCGCACCTCCGGGGGCGGGACAGGAAACACGCCTCCTTGGCGCTAGGGTTGCTGGGGGATGTAGTCCCCGATGTGCTGCCTCGCCGCGATTTCCCCAAAGCGGCAGGCAGCAGGGAGCCTGGTGTGTCTTGCTGCAGAGCAGCGCTGTGGCTGCGGTGGTGGTCAGGAGCCAAATGAAAGGACGACCTCCCAGGTGAGTGTGGCCGAAAGTCCCCCGCTCCCCCGGGGCTCGCGCTGTCCTTAAGCGCACCTCCGGGGGCGGGACAGGAAACACGCCTCCTTGGCGCTAGGGTTGCTGGGGGATGTAGTCCCCGATGTGCTGCCTCGCCGCGATTTCCCCGAAGCGGCAGGCAGCAGGGAGCCTGGTGTGTCTTGCTGCAGAGCAGCGCTGTGGCTGCGGTGGTGGTCAGGAGCCAAATGAAAGGACGACCTCCCAGGTGAGTGTGGCCGAAAGTCCCCCGCTCCCCCGGGGCTCGCGCTGTCCTTAAGCTCACCTCCGGGGGCGGGACAGGAAACACGCCTCCTTGGCGCTAGGGTTGCTGGGGGATGTAGTCCCCGATGTGCTGCCTCGCCGCGATTTCCCCGAAGCGGCAGGCAGCAGGGAGCCTGGTGTGTCTTGCTGCAGAGCAGCGCTGTGGCTGCGGTGGTGGTCAGGAGCCAAATGAAAGGACGACCTCCCAGGTGAGTGTGGCACTCAATTTCAGGCCCAAAGGACAAACACAGTGTTTAGCACTTAATATCATGAGTGATCCCACATATAACCTATTATGGGCCCACTACCTAGAAGCGATGTATATCAAAATGACATGACTACGAATCTTGAAGTAATGTCCACTTTTGTGTTTTGTTGATGGCCAACAAACAAGCCATCCAATGTAAGAAAGTACATGACCAGCTGGGTGGACTGGGCGATTTCATGTATAGTGAAAACATTCTAAGTTGGACAGTGGATGCATTGTCAATAATACTGACAATAGTATCTCACTTCTTGTTCATCATTGTCATATTTGTTAACATTGGATTTCTAGATTAGGTCTACAGAAACTATTACAATATAGTGGGAACACCCTTTTGACTTGTCGCACTCGATTCCAGGATTGAGTTCCCAGGTCTGGGACTGTTGGTGGAATACATGTTATGTTCCCCAATTACAAAGGGTTGCTGAGCCAAGACATATTATATTTTATCTTTCGCTATTCACATATGTCATTTGATAAAGGTGAATATCCATTGACAACTTCAATAGTTATTAAGCTAGTTTTTCATCTCTGGTTACCTCTCATATTCAGGCACTATATGACCCTCTGTTGTCTCCTGACAATGTATGCATTTTGACCATCTCCTGACCAGTTTGACTTACCAGTTTGTGAGGGTGGAATGCCTTGCCCTAGATGACGTTGTTCCCTCCCAGAAGATGCAGGGACCTTTGCTACTGTGGTTGTTTGTGCTCAGGCTGAATGTGTCAATAGGTGAAAAGAGAGAAAAGTAACCAAATAGGAAATGTACATGTGGAACTTGTCAGGCATTTCCCCATATCTTCTGCATGCTAACAGTGTTGTGAAGTACTGCCGCAGACTGGGCAGGTAGGAGCAGTGGGGCGTTGGGGATGTAATGGCGTGGCAGGGTGGGAAATAAACAACGGAATATGTGAATGACATATTTTGATCTGAGGATTCTCTCACCTTCTGCTTTGTGATTTTGGTGGGCACAGGGTGAGTTACTTCTTGGTTAATTTATGGAAGATTTACAGGCCCCTTGCAAAACCATTTACACCACCGTTTTGTCACTTCTGTGACACAGCAGCGGCATAAACCATGCGCCACGTTCCAACCTATTAACAACGTGAAGCATCTAGGGAGATGCGTCACCTTGCAAAGCGCAGCACAACATTAAACCTGCGTCAGGTTTAATGTAAGCAGGGTAGGGATTCTTTTGGGAAATGCCTCATAAAAGTGACGCAGTGAAATCTACAAGATTTCACTGAGTCACTTTTCAGAGGCCCCTGTGACGAAACCTTATGGCTTCTTGAAGCAGACGTAAGGAGTGGAGCAGCACGTTAGGTATGGGCGGTCCATGAACATTGTTGGAGATGTGTCGCACTTCCGACACAACTCCAGCAAAGCACCGCCCTTACGGCATGAGATGCGACTGTCTATCCCTGCACCACAGTTGGTCACAATGTACATGCGATGCATCCGTGGTGGTACAAGGGTAGAATTACGTGTCGCATTGGTACTGGCACATCCCTGCAAATATGCAGGGATGCTCCAGTACTTGTAAATCTGTCCCCTTGTATTTTCCCAATTCAATTGTTAGTTGATATTCATATGCTCCACAACCCTTTACATTTTTGACTGACTGAGCCGCATCTGTATAAGTAGAAAGGGCACTTTGTCAAATGCTACTTAGCAGGGTTAGGTATATACAACAGCAGTACTGTGCCCACATTTTCAATAGTGGGAGAGGGATTTGCCATTTCTAATACAAAGGATTCTGGGACTTGTGGTGCAAAATACAGAGGGTAACACATGAGTGTCTGACTGACTATATTGTTATATACACTTTGGACAACTTCCTTACACAATGGCAGTGCAACACAGACAATCTTTTCATACACATTTTCTTGTCATCACATTTACCTGGTACCACGTTGCGGACATCGCTTACAGGCAGCCCATAGACTCTGTGGGGGTGGATTGTGGTGAGGGTATCCTCATCTAGTGGGGTGAGACGGAGGCAGGGTCCAGAGTGTGGTGCAGGGAGGATCCTGTTCAATTCGATCCTGGGGTACTTCTCCTTCACCCTCTTCTTTTTATCCTGCCACTTCTGGACTGTGCATCTCTCCTCTCCCAATGCTGTGACAGCAGTGGCTAATTGCCGCCATAGAGCTGCCTTCTGTGTGCCACTGGTGCAGTACGGTGGGAGGCCATAACCATATAGGCAATTGTGGTGCCTCACTATGTACTCCACAAGCATGGTCGTCTCCTCAGTAGTAAAGTTCTTCTTCCTCCTCATTTGTTCCATTTTCCTCTGGCGATGTACAGCGAATAAGAACACGAACTCACTATGGCCAAACCTGTTCCTTCTATGTGTGCTGCTTTTATATGTTTTGTGGTGCTGGTCTTGTAGTTAGTGTTAAATGACTTCAGCTGGAGATTGGGTGGGTGGTAGGCACTTGAAAGGTTCATTAGGCCAAAAGTGAGGTATTCTGGCACAAAATAGCGAGTTCTGGCCAGGAAGCGGTGATTCTGGCTCAAAAGCGGAGATTCTGGTTCGGGAGTGGAATTCCCGCTCCGGGTGCGGGAATTCCGGCCCGAGTGCGGACGTAAAGTTAGTAGTTGTAAATCCATTCTATGAATGCCAAAAGTAGTAAGTGAATTCTGTGAATACCAAAAGTGGTAAGTGCATTCTGTGAATACCAAAAGTAATAAGGGCCTTTTGTGAATACCAAAAGTAGTAAGTACGTTCCGTAAATACCAAAATGGTAGTAAGTTTAGGATTTTTTCTTAAGTTAGTTCTGTGAATCGTGCCCATTATAAGTATTTTATGTTAAATCAAAATACATTTGTTATTTTCGAGCAATTTACGTGTACTGCTTGGGTGTTGCTTGCATTTTAGAAACCTGAAATTCAGACCAGTAGAGAAGTAACATTTATATTCCAGAGAGACAAGGTCTGCAGGCAGGAAATCAGCAAACAAGGCATTACTAGCATTTTTTATCTGCAATGCCATTCTATAAACTATGGGCAGTCAATCACTCCTATAGGTTCTTGGAGCTGTTTGTTATTTCTGCACAAATAAACATTCGACTAGAAATTGGAGGTGGACATATACATGGAAGCTTAGCTGGCACTAAGAACATGATGATTTTATGTCTACCTAATATATATAAAATGAGGAGACTATCAGCCCCACACTATAACATGTTTTTTACTCACCTGAGTGAAACTGTCCCATGATCACAACCAATAAAATGAGGGGATGATATGGAGGTCTCAGCGAGCCATTTTGCCCGAAACGTGTCAGCCAAAGGTGTGGAAACTGTATGCCTTGAATCTGCGCAGCTTGTGTGTGGCAACAAAACCGACCAGCGAGTGCACCTCAAGAAAAGGCAACCATTTTGTTTTTGTTAATATGGTCCTGCCTGGGCCACGAGTGAGCAACGCCGCAACACCAGTGCAGTTCGGCCGCTGCGTATTGGAGCAGCAAAATGCTTGAGCAGGACGCAGCCAACAAGCAGCAGAGTGAGACATTCATGTTTTCCCGGGAAAATCTTTTTCAATATGGACATAATGGCAAGTAACCCACTGGGGTATTATAATGAGGATTCTACCAGCCCCACAGTGCAACATGTTTTTACTCATCTGAGTGGAACTACCCCATGATCAAAACCAATAAAATGAGGGGATGATATGGTGGTCTCAGCGAGCCATTTTGTTTAGTGCCTATGAAAAAGGGCGTTTCAGCCCAAATCACGTCACCCAAAGGTGGGGAACTGGATGCCTCTAATCTTCACAGCTTGTGTGTGGCAACAAATCCGAACAGTGAGTGCACCTCAAGAAAAGGCAACACTTTAGTTTTTGTTAATATGGTCCTGCCTGGGTCACAAGTGATTACCGGCGCAACACCGATGCGGTTAGGTCGCTGTGTATTGGAGCAGCAAAAAGCTTGAGCAGGACGGAGCCAACAAGCAGCAGAGTGGGACAGTCACGTTTTTCCAGGAAAATCTTTTTTAATGAGGACATAATGGTAAATAACCCGCTGGGGTATTATAATGAGGGGACTACCAGCCCCATAGTGCAACATGTTTTTACTCACCTGAGTGGAACTGTCCCATAATCACAACCAATAAAATGAGGGGAGGATATGGTGGTCTCAGCGAGCCATTTTGTTCAGTGCCTATGATGAAGGGCGTTCCAGCCCGAAACGTGTTGGCCAAAGGTGGGGGAACTGGATGCCTTGAATCTGCGCTGCTTGTGTGTGGCAACAAAACCGACCAGCGAGTGCACCTCAAGAAAAGGCAACGCTTTAGATTTTGTTCATATGGTCCTGCCTGGGCCATGAGTGAGCACCCCCGCAACGCCCATGCAGTTCGGCCGCTGCGTATTGGAGCAGCAAAATGCTTGAGCAGGACAGAGCCAACAAGCAGCAGAGTGGGACATTCACGTTTTCCCGGGAAAATCTGATTTAATATGGACATAATGGCCAGTAACCCACTGGGGTATTATAATGAGGAGATTACCAGCCCCACAGTGCAACATGTTTTTACTCAACTGAGTGGAACTGTCCCATGAGCACAACCAATAAAATGAGGGGATGATATGGTGGTCTCAGCGAGCCATTTTGTTCAGTGCCTATAAAGAAGGGCGTTCCAGTCCGAAACGCGTCGGCCAAAGGTGGGGGAACTAGATGCCACAAATCTGCCCAGCTTGTGTGTGGCAACAAATCCAACCAGCGATTGCACCTCAAGAAAAGGCAGCTCTTTAGTTTTTTTCTATTATACATATATATATATATATATATTCACTGAAAAAAAACATAGGTTATAGACCATATATAGTTAGGAATTAGCATTTACAAAACCTTGAAAATTCACTGAAAAAACCATAGGTTATAGACCATATATAGTTAGGAATTAGCATTTACAAAACCTTATTTTACTCACACAAAACCATTGAAATTCGCATATAAAGTTAGTTGCACTAACTATATATCGCGCACCCGCAATCCACTGCTGATCATGTCACATATTACATAATTCATGACATGGTCAGTGACATCACGGATGACATCACTGATGACATCACTGATGACATCTCAAATGACATCACTGATGACATCACTGATGACATCTCATTTGACATTACTGATCACATCACTGATGACATCATTCATGTGATAATACGATGAACCTCTTCAGACTCTAATATAACCTTAGATACACTCAGTTTAAACAGACACTCACAGACTGTCACTCATCCATGGAGTTACTCACACACCTAGTCAGTCATGCAAAGAATCAATCACACCTCCATTTCCTCAACTATACAGTTATACACACCTTACTTATTCAAACATATACTAACACATATTTACTCTCTTATACAATCCCTGATACAAGTTCACAATGATCCATACAGCCACTCACACATTCACTGGTTCTTATGCACAGTTATTTATATATGTCAACTCTCACATGTACTGTGTTTTACATATGTACTTACTTTGACATGTAGCACTGAGATATCCATTCACTTACCAATACACTCATGCACACAGTCAACCGCCCATACAGCTGTTTCCACATGCACTTTTGAACGCATACATCTAGTGAATCAACTGCTCACACATCTATGCACACAGTCATACACCTCCCAGCCACCCACACACACACTCAGTCTCCCATACAAATACTTGGGCAACCAATCAATAACCCATATAGTTACTCATAAAGCTACTGATCAACACATGCAGCAGTTTACAGAACAACAGACATAATGATGCACAAATTAAGACAGTTTAGTCACTAACCCATGCACTCAGTGAGACACATTTAATCACTCACTCATACAGTCAGTCATGCACCTACTAAATCCTTCATCCAGACACTTATACATCCACTAATTCTTCAATATGTAAGACATCTTTTAACTTTACAGAAACATACAGTCACTGGATGTTGTCATCAGTGATGTCATCAGTGATGTCATTTGAGATGTCATCAGTGATGTCATCAGTGATGTCACTGACCATGTCATGAATGATGTAATATGTGACATGATCAGCAGTGGATTGCGGGTGCGCGATATATAGCTAGTGCAACTAACTATATATGCAAATTTCAATGGTTTTGTGTGAGTAAAATAAGGTTTTGTAAATGCTAATTCCTAACTATATATGGTCTATAACCTATGGTTTTTCAGTGAATTTTCAAGGTTTTGTAAATGCTAATTCCTAACTATATATGGTCTATAACCTATGTTTTTTTCTGTGAATTTCAATGGTTTTTTAATAGCAAATATCAAAAGCTGTAAAATGTATTCTTCTTTTAAAGGAAAATATATTTTATAAGTATTTAATAAAAAATTTTTTATGTATATACATTTTTATCAACTATCATGCTGAAGAAGAGTGTGGGGGAAAAAAACAAAGAGGAGGACTAAGAGGAAAGAACAATCAGTTCAAAAATACAATTGCTTTAAAGCATGAAGTGCTTTTCCACACATTTACATTTAAATAACCCATATTAGAACATACAAAATATCTACAGAGGAGACGGTGTACATTGAATTTTAGACTCTTCATTGGTACCTACATGTTGGTACTTACATCACCCACACAACACAACAGCTCTATTCAGACCTACCCTACCTCAAAGCACTCTAAAATATTATTTTACTATTTCCCTTGGTTTTCCCCTTGTTACGCTTTCCGGAACGCTACCCGGTGCGCTAACCGTGCGAACATTTGAAAAAAAAGGTGTTTTTTTTACATATATGGGCCTCCTCAGCCACCATCAGAAAACCTAGGGGGTCAGGATATGTCTCCCGTGCCCCCTTATACCCATTCCCAACATTGTTTATCCTCCATCTTGTGACTAAATTCGTCCGAAACACAAGATGGCGGACTCCCGTTACGCTATCGGTGAGCTACCCGGTTCGCGTACCGGGTAGCGCTTCCACCGCGAAAAATCGAAAAAAATGTATTTTATTTTTTTGCCCCGCGGGCCCTTTAATAGCCCCCACATCAATCCTAGGGGGTCAGAAGGGGTCTACCTTGCCCCTTTCATTCATTTCCCCCTTCGTTTATTTCCACCTCTTGGCTCTCGATCCTACCGAGAGACAAGATGGCGGCCGCTCCGGACTGTTTCGAATTTTGAGAGTCACCGGAGAGCCAATCCGCTTCTCCTCGCGAAGTTCCGTTACGCGTCTGGTACGCGAACCGGGGCGCTAACCGGGACACTGTCACAGATATATATATTTTTTTGAAAGTTAATTTCTCAAAATCCACTGGAGCACATATGTTGAGACCTAGCAAAGGCACATCGGGCAAACAGTCTCTACAATTTTGCCAAGTTTCCTAGAAATCCATTCAGCCGTTCGAGCTAAAAGTGAGTCCAACCGCCCTATGGAAAACTCAATGTTAAAAACACGTTTTGGGACCCCCCTTTTTTCTCGGACCCCGCTTGACGAAACCCCCCAAACTTTCAGGGGACGCTCAGAAACAAAATGTGCCATTTTCCTGAAAATTTCAGCCAATTCCGTCCATTAACGCCAAAGTTATTCAACATAGAATTTTCAGAAATCCCTATTCAAAAAAATCCTAACTATATATATATATATGTATATATATGTATTCACTCCGCAACGCATCAAAAGATATTGATGAAAACGGGACACCCAGGGCTGCAGTATACAAAAGTTTTATTAGGCAGATGAGAAAAGTTCCACGACGCGTTTCGCCATTACGGCTTGGTGACCAAGCCGTAATGGCGAAACGCGTCGTGGAACTTTACTCATCTGCCTAATAAAACTTTTGTATACTGCAGCCCTGGGTGTCCCGTTTTCATCAATATCTTTTGATGCGTTGCGGAGTGAATTGACACAGCCAGCTGGTGGCTGCAACGGGACCGCCCACGCCAGCTCATCTCCTAACCAGCGGTGGTGGGGAGAAATATATATATATATATATATATTCACAGAAAAAACCATAGGTTATAGTGGATATATAGTTAGGAATTTGCATTTACAAAACCTTGAAAATTCAATGAAAAAACCATTGGTTTTAGGCCATATATAGTTAGGGATTTGCATTTACAAAACCTTATTTTACTCGCATAAAACCATTGAAATTCCATATATAGTTATAAGCGCTAACTATATATCGCGCACCCGCAATCCACTGCTGATGATGTCACATATTACATCATTCATGACATGGTTAGTGACATCACTGATGACATCACTGATGACATCTCAAATGACATCATCCAGTGACTGTATGTTTCTGTAAAGTTAAAATATCTCTTACATATTGAAGAATGAGTGGATATATAAGTGTCTGGATGAAGGATTTAGTAGGTGCATGACTGACTATATGAGTGAGTGATTAAATGTGTCTCACTGAGTGCATGGGTTAATGACTAAACTGTCTCAATTTGTGCATCATTATGTCTGTTGTTCTGTAAACTGTTCCATGTGTTGATAAGTAGCTATATGAGTAACTATATGGGTTATTGATTGGTTGCCCAAGTATTTGTATGGGATACTGAGTGTGTGTGTGGGTAGCTGGGAGGTGTGTGACTCTGTGCATAGATGTGTGAGCAGTTGATTCACTAGATGTATGGTTTCAAAAGTGCATGTGGAAACAGCTGTATGGGCGGTTGACTGTGTGCATTAGTGTATTGGTGAGTGAATGGATATCTCAGTGCTACATGTCAAAGTAAGTACATATGTAAAACACAGTACATGTGAGAGTTGACATATATAAATAACTGTGCATAAGAGCCAATGAATGTGTGAGTGGCTGTATGGATCATTGTGAACTTGTATCAGGGATTGTATAAGAGAGTAAATATGTGTTAGTATATGTTTGAATAAGTAAAGTTTGTATAACTGTATATTTGAGGAAATGGAGGTGTGATTGATTCTTTGCATGACTGACTAGGTGTGTGAGTAACTCCATGGATGAGTGACAGTCTGTGAGTGTCTGTTTACACTGATTGTATCTAAGGTTATATTAGAGTCTGAAGAGGTTCATCGTATTATCACATGAATGATATCATCAGTGATGTTATCAGTCATGTCAAATGAGATGTTTTCAGTGATGTCATCAGTGATGTCATTTGAGATGTCATCAGTGATGTCATCAGTGATGTCACTAACCATGTCATGAATGATGTAATATGTGACATCATCAGCAGTGGATTGCGGGTGCGCGATATATAGTTAGCGCTTATAACTATATATGGAATTTCAATGGTTTTATGCGAGTAAAATAAGGTTTTGTAATTGCAAATCCCTAGCTATATATGGCCTAAAACCAATGGTTTTTTCATTGAATTTTCAAGGTTTTGTAAATGCAAATTCCTAACTATATATCCACTATAACCTATGGTTTTTTCTGTGAATTTCATTGGTTTTTTAATAGCAAATATGAAAAGCTTTAAAATGTCAAGTACGTGATAAATAAAAACATTTTCGTATTTATGCCCGCTGATGTGCTTTGAACGCTGCACCCCCCCTCCCCTCTTTTGTCTTAGTAGTACTCTCTCTTTGCAGATACTGAAGGGTAGTTAACGCAGGCCTTTACCCCCGTTGTAATCCGTCGTGGCTGCTTGTCTCTCCATTTGATTGATTGTTGTCCAAGCATTTACTGTTTTAGAATTGGTTCTCTTTGGATCATTCTCTATTTACAAACAAGCACAAAGTCGCAATACTCTGTTTAGTCTTTGCAGATAGTGAAAAATCGTGTAAAAAAAATAAAAGTAATCGAGCAAAATCAGTAGGCCACTAATTGGATCTCTTTTTGACCTCGCTAAAATAGAAATATTAGGAACAACCCTTCATGAGAAATACGAAAATAGTGAGATGAACTGAGCTCCACACCATGAGGGCTGCAAGACAGCTCGGCTCCATCACCCACCCCGCACAAAATAACGACAAACCGTATGCAAATATTAAAAATATAGACAACACACCAGCAAAGAAACAGGGTAAAACATTTTATTAAAAAACTATTTACATAACGTTGGTTTATAAGATGATGTCAGTAGTGGACCGATGTGTGAATAGATCGAAAGCAGCACAAGGCTCCAAGATCCGGATGGCAAGCTCCTGGATGTTGGGTGCCATAGTTTAGAGTTCTGAATTTGAGCCTTTTTCAATGTCTGTGCTTTGTTGAATCAAATTTGCGGCTTGACACAAAGCTAACTCAAGCGTTGCTACTGATGCTATGCAGACCAAAACTGGTTTTCAGTTTGTACATTTTTCTAGATTTTTAATCCAAGTTTGGTTGACTTTGTAGAACGATGGCTTCAAATTTTCAACATACGGTGTGGTGGCGCTGACTGGGAGGGGGCGCTTCGCTCCTGCCCCCTCCCCAAGTAAGATTTTCATACGTGAAAGTACGTTAATGGTTTTGGTCCCTGAGATGCTTCGATGTCACTGCCATTCTCAAATAGCATAAGTTCTGGATGTTGGGTGCCATAGTTAAGAGTTCTGAGCAGCGCTTGTAACACTGTCTGAAGCTTATTTCCACCTACTGCAGCTTCACTATTCTCAAAGTAAGTGAGTGTGGTTTGTGGACCTGACTGCATTAGAAAACAATGTGATATGTTACCTTCCTAAACAGCTTGACGAAGGCCCCTGAGGGGCGGTGTGATGGCCATGGACTCGGAGAAGACGCTTGGCTCCGACACCCTCCCCAAGTCTTATAGCACTGGTGTAGCCTGAGATCGCCCCCGACATAGGCGGCCGGCTCCCGGGATCCGGCGGAACTTTTTGCCTTTTGATGACTCTTCAATTCTGAACCTTGTCCCATCCAGCTGAGTTGCGCCCACTCTTGCGGCTACAGTGTCTTGCCCACCATCCAGCTGAATTGCGCCCACTCTTGCGGTGCAGCGATAGGCGACTGCCACAGGACTCTCAAAATGGCGGCCGGCTCTTCGGTTTTGGGCCTGGTCCACTAAAATGGCCCTGGGACACCTTTGAACTCGGACGCTTCCCTGATAGGGCTTGGGTCCCATTCTCGAAAAGCCTCTCCTCAGCCATGAAGATTCTACAAAAGTCTTGGGGGCCTCCGACTCCCGCAGGCTTCTGGTGGGGAGCGGCTGCCATGATTGCTCGTGGAATGGCCACGACGGAGCTACGAGATGGTAGTGGTCTCATGCTGACGCCAGCTTTAGTCTGAAACATCCAGAAACACTGTAGACTACCAATTCGATCAGTTCCGGTAGCGCCCCAACATGACCCGGAAGAGAAGAACTTGCCCTCCCCTCTTTGACTGATGGTTCTTGTTGCCTGTCCCCTCTGTTGTCATTTAACAGAACTTTTTGGACTGCTGAAAGGAGTTGTGTTCCGAACGCTGGTTGGTGGAGACATTTTGACTATATTCTTGACCTACGTTGTCGCGTAATGCGTTATATGACACGCCGCGTTACCGCACCCGGAAGTGATCCGCGGCGCGGCGCGCAGCGCGCAACGTAAGCATAACAGGACATGTGACTTGTTAATAAAACTTTTCATTGGTTCATTTTACTTTTGTTAATTTAATGATGAAAAGCTTGGTCATATGACCTAAAAATTACGCTTTTTATTGTTTTCGAACAATATTTTTTTTTCAAACATATGTTATAATATTCCAGGCTAATGTACTTTCCCGGAAAATTTACAACTGTCTTGTAAGTAAAATATATTCCTTTTTCGAGAAAAAGGGCGTTTCTTCCTTCCATAACGGAGCCGTTGAGTAAAAGAGATTCGGCCTGCTATCTTAGTCGCCGATACGCCTGATTATCAGATTCGTATCGATCACTTTATATTGCAGACATGAAAAACACAACTGCTATTAAGCATTTATCTTTACTGCGTTCCTACATATTATACCTTTTATCCGTCATGTAATTGGACTGCTTTATTTCACTTGCCTTTACTGATTCGAAAACAGTGACTAAAAGTAAAAACTTTACCAATGTAAATACTACTACCGTGTTTTGTTTTAAAAACCTTTATTGTGAAAATGTCAGTATACAAATACGGGCCTATAACCACGTGGGCCGGCCACGGAGCAAACTGAAATCGTATATGATGAGGAGACATTTACACTGTAGAAGAACGTAACGAGCGGGCCATTAGGTTGCAAGAACAAAGGTGTCTAACAGTTGCGGAATCGGTGGACGTACATTTTGTAATTAAAATACGACACAGCCACTTACAATAACATTTTCTAGATATACATTTGCGGGCAAGGAGTTACGAGTCCCATTTATACCGGCGCCATTTTGGGCGAGGCCGGGCAGGTCCAAGATATAGTCAAAATGTCTCCACCAACCATCGGCCAGACCAGAACCCCTTTCGGCCCTTTATGCTACAAGATGGTGTCCTACATTCAGAAAATATTGTTGGCAGCATTTTGAAAGGAAACAGAAACAGCCGTTCTCCTAGTGAGTTTCACATTGTTACATTTAGGAAGAATGTTGAAGAGTAGTATGTGGAAAATCTGAAGCCATTTTTCTACAAACTCTCAATCAGACTTGGATGGAAAAAAAAAACCTGAAGAATGTACAAACTGAAAACCAATTTTTGTCTGTATAGCATCAACAGTAACGCTTGAGTCAGCTTTGTGTCAAGCCGCCATTTTCATTCAATCAATAGCGTCCCGCTGCACACATTCAGGGACCTGGTCGTGTCTTCAGATGAAACGGATTGTAGGAAAAGAAGCAGAAAGGAAAAGGAAAAAAGTTCCGCCGCACCTCGGGAGCCGGCCGCCTATGTCATGTGCCACCTTTGGCCACACCAGGGCAATAGTGAAGCTGCAGCAGGTGCAAATAAGCTTCAGACAGTCTTACAAGCACTGCTCAGAACTCTCAACTGAGGCACTCAACATCCAGGACTTGCCATTCGGATCTTGGCGCCTTGTGCTGGTTCCGACCTATTCACACATCAGTCCACTACTGACATCACCTCATAAGCCAACGGGGCACCCCACGCCGACTTTCGGCGCAGCATTGTAGGATGGCCACACCAGTGCAGCCACTTGCTGGACACCACCTCGGTGCCATCCGGATCTCGGCGCGTTCGAGTCACTGTGCCGGAAGAGTGACCGGAACTCAGCTGAACACGCCGTCTTTCGGCGCAGCATTGTAGGATGGCCACACCAGTACGGCAATTTGCTGGACACCACCTCGGTGCCATCCGGATCTCGGCGCGTTCGAGTCACTGTACCGCAAGAGTGACCGCAACTCAGCTGGACACGCCATCTTTTGGCGCAGCATTGTAGGATGGCCACACCAGTGCGGCAATTTGCTGGACACCACCTCGGTGCCATCCGGATCTCGGCGCGTTCGAGTCACTGTACCGCAACAGTGACCGCAACTCAGCTGGACACGCGGTCTTTCGGCGCAGCATTGTAGGATGGCCACACCAGTGCGGCAATTTGCTGGACACCACCTCGGTGCCATCCGAATCTCGGCGCGTTCGAGTCACTGTACCGCAACAGTGACCGCAACTCAGCTGGACACGCTGTCTTTCGGCGCAGCATTGTAGGATGGCCACACCAGTGCGGCAATTTGCTGGACACCACCTCGGTGCCATCCGAATCTCGGCGCGTTGTGCTGCCTTCGGCCTATTCGCACATCGGTCCGCTACTGACGCCGCCTCACGTGCCAACGGATTTTCTACGCTTTTTGTAGCCCTATGCCGCATAACAGGTCATGTGACTTGTTTATAAAACTTTTCATTGGTTCATTTTACTTTTGGTTTCCTAAAGATGGAAGGCTTGGTCATATGACCTAAAAATAACACTTTTCATTGGTTTAGAACATTTTTTTTTCCCAAACGATGAAAGCCCCACCTTGTTTCTGGATGTTTCAGACTGAAGCTGGCGTCACCATGAGAGCACCACCATCTCGTGGCTCCGTCATGGTCATTCCGCGAGCAATCATGGCAGCCGCTCCCCACCGGAAGCCTGCGGGAGTCGGGGGCCCCCAAGACTTTTGTAGAATCTTCACGGCTGAGGGGACGCTTTTCAAGAATGGAGCCCAAGCCCTAGCAGGCAAGCGTCCGAGTTCCAAGGTGTCCCAGGGCCATTTCAGTGGACCAGGCCCAAAACCGAGGAGCCGTCCGCCATTTTAAGAGCCATGTGGCAGCCGCCTATCGCTGCACTGCAAGAGTGGGAGCAACTCAACAACATGGTGAGCGAGACGCTGTAGCCGCAAGAGCGGGCGCAACTCAGCTAGATGGCCGCCACCTGGGGAGGCCCGTTCACGCCGCCTCCCCCACCCCCGGGCCGCCGCACGCCAATTTTCGGAGCAGCATTGTAGGATACCAAAACCAGTGCGGCAGTTTACTGGACATCACCTGGGTGCCTGTCGTACATGTTGTGTCAGCCATGTGACACTGGACACAGTCCCATCAATATCTCAACGCGTTCTGCTGCCTTGGGACTATTCGCACAACAGACCGCTACTGACGAGGCCTCCCCCCGCACCACCCGGGACGCCCCACGCTGTTTTTCTGTGCTGCATTGTAGGATCCCAAAACCAGTGCGGCACCCAGGCGACATCACCTGGGTGCCGTCCAGAACTCTGCACGTTGTGCTGCCTTGGGACTATTCGCACAAAAGACAGCTTCTAACCATTGTTGCTTTTTGTGTTGAAAAATGTTTAAATGTTTTTAGTTTTTGTTCCGTTCGTTATAGTTAATAGTTAATAAAGTTTTATAATCTTACTTTGTTGGAGTGTTATCTATTTTTTTAAAAACGGGTGAATGGGGCCTTGAATCGGGTATTGTCATGTGTGGGCTTTGGAAGTGTGCTGCTGCAGGATCGGACATTTCAAACTCAAATGCACGTTCTTTTTCTTACCTTTCCGAAGCATGGAGCGCAATAGCAGGCAGAGAAAGGGTGATGCACGTGTTGAACACTACCTGACCTGGCAAGTTGCTGGCAGTGCCTCCCCGCCCGCTCCTAAAAGAGGGCACACACACACCGCCGCCCCGAGTACTTCACAAATCTTTAAAAGACCATGCGCTTGTTCATGAGGCTTAAATGGTTTATCACCTCTTCTAGAACCCCTGCATCGACCCTCTGACGTTTCCTGGAAAAATTACCATGTAACACAATACCAAGCCCTGTCAGCTGAAACCCCCAAGGAATCGTGGGGCATATTATCAAGGGGGTTTATCTCCGCTTTTTTGGCTTTAAAAGCCATGAAAGCGGAGATAAAATGATCTCCCTATTACCAAGCTGTCGCTAACACCAGTTAGTGACAGCTAAAAGGAGATAGCGACCATCTTGGGCCCCGCTTTGCATGTCAGTGATACTTATCACTAATGACATGCAAAGTGGCGTACCAAGATGTTAGCGACTGGAAACAGTCCCTAACATCGCTATCTTCTATTACCAACTTTTGGAGATATTCGCGCTAAGCGCGAATATCTCCAAAATCTAACACCTGCCCTGAGCAGTTCTTAGCCATGTTATCCAATGGGAGGTGGATAACATGGCTAAGAGCATTTGCTCGATAATACATGAATATCGCTGACTTTTCTGCGATAATAGCAAGGTTTATCTGCGATAAAAATCGCCGATGTGCGGTGATAATTTTTGGCTCTAAACAAGTTAGAGACAAAAATTATCGCTAGTTCGTAATATGCCCCCGGGTTTTTGCTTGCAGAAATCGGGAGGCGGGAGACTAGCACTGAAATCAGTAGTCACACGCCTGAATCGGGAGGGTTGGCATGTCTTTATTCTCTACAGCTGGGGCCATAAACTACATCCGCAGGGGTAGGTGATAGCCTGGGACCAGCCTGGCATCTAAAATGGATGCCGTGCATGACAAAATTGTGGCATTGGAAAAAAGGCAAGATGGTGCAGCCGCTGGAAGAGATGTATCAACATATATGAGCCTCCTCAGCCACCCTCAGGAAACATAGGGGATTAGGATACGTCTCCCGCACCCCCTTATACCTAGTAATTTAATTAACGAAGCACAAAATGGCGAATTCCCGTTTCGCTACCAGTTCGCGGCCCGTGAAGCGCTTCTACCGTGAAAAATCATTTTTTTTTTTCTTTTCCCCACGGGACCCTTTAATAACCCCAACAACATTCCTAGGGGGTCAAGAGGGGGATACCTTGTCCCCTTTCATTAAATTCCCCCTTAGTTTTTCACCTCTTCTTCTCTCTCGATCCTACCGAGAGACAAGATGGCGGCCGCTCCGGACTGTCACGCAGCAAAATAAAAAAAAGCTCACGCACAGCCGCTGGAAGAGATGTATCAACATATATCAGCCTCCTCAGCCACCCTCAGGAAACATAGGGGATTAGGATACGTCTCCCGCACCCCCTTATACCTAGTAATTTAATTAACGAAGCACAAAATGGCGAATTCCCGTTTCGCTGCCAGTTTGCGGCCCAGTTCGCGGCCCGTGAAGCGCTTCTACCGTGAAAAATCATTTTTTTTTCCTTTTCCCCACGGGACCCTTTAATAACCCCAACAACATTCCTAGGGGGTCAAAAGGGGGATACCTTGCCCCCTTTCATTAAATTCCCCTTTCGTTTTTCACCTCTTCTTCTCTCTCGATCCTACCGAGAGACAAGATGGCGGCCGCTCCGGACTGTCACACAGCAAAATAAAAAAAAGCTCACGCACAGCCGCTGGAAGAGATGTATCAACATATATCAGCCTCCTCAGCCACCCTCAGGAAACATAGGGGATTAGGATACGTCTCCCGCACCCCCTTATACCTAGTAATTTAATTAACGAAGCACAAAATGGCGAATTCCCGTTTCGCTGCCAGTTTGCGGCCCAGTTCGCGGCCCGTGAAGCGCTTCTACCGTGAAAAATCATTTTTTTTTCCTTTTCCCCACGGGACCCTTTAATAACCCCAACAACATTCCTAGGGGGTCAAAAGGGGGATACCTTGCCCCCTTTCATTAAATTCCCCTTTCGTTTTTCACCTCTTCTTCTCTCTCGATCCTACCGAGAGACAAGATGGCGGCCGCTCCGGACTGTCACACAGCAAAATAAAAAAAAGCTCACGCACAGCCGCTGGAAGAGATGTATCAACATATATCAGCCTCCTCAGCCACCCTCAGGAAACATAGGGGATTAGGATACGTCTCCCGCACCCCCTTATACCTAGTAATTTAATTAACGAAGCACAAAATGGCGAATTCCCGTTTCGCTACCAGTTTGCGGCCCAGTTCGCGGCCCGTGAAGCGCTTCTACCGTGAAAAATCATTTTTTTTCCTTTTCCCCACGGGACCCTTTAATAACCCCAACAACATTCCTAGGGGGTCAAGAGGGGGATACCTTGCCCCCTTTCATTAAATTCCCCCTTCGTTTTTCACCTCTTCTTCTCTCTCGATCCTACCGAGAGACAAGATGGCGGCCGCTCCGGACTGGTACGCAGCAAAATAAAAAAAAGCTCACGCACAGCCGCTGGAAGAGATGTATCAACATATATCAGCCTCCTCAGCCACCCTCAGGAAACATAGGGGATTAGGATACGTCTCCCGCACCCCCTTATACCTAGTAATTTAATTAACGAAGCACAAAATGGCGAATTCCCGTTTCGCTACCAGTTTGCGGCCCAGTTCGCGGCCCGTGAAGCGCTTCTACCGTGAAAAATCATTTTTTTTTTCTTTTCCCCACGGGACCCTTTAATAACCCCAACAACATTCCTAGGGGGTCAAGAGGGGGATACCTTGCCCCCTTTCATTAAATTCCCCCTTCGTTTTTCACCTCTTCTTCTCTCTCGATCCTACCGAGAGACAAGATGGCGGCCGCTCCGGACTGTTTAGAATGTTGACAGACACCGGAGAGCCAATCAGCTTTCTGCGCGCAAAGTTCCGATAAGCGAAAAGTAAGCGGACCGGATCGCTGCCCGGAGCGCTGTTACAGATATATATCTTGATTTAAACGTTAATTTCTCAAAATCCACTGAAGCACATATATTGAGACCTAGCAAAGGCACATCGGGCTAACAGTCCCTACAATTTTGCCAAGTTTCGTGCAAATCCATTCAGCCGTTCGAGCTAAAAGTGAGGCCAAAGGCCCTATGGAAAAATGAATGGGAAAAACGCGTTTTGGGACCCCCCTTTTTTCTCGGCCCCCCCTTGACGAAACCCCACCAAATTTTCAGGGGCTGCTCAGAAACAGAATGTGCCATTTTCCTGAAAATTTCAGCCGATTCCGTCCACAAACGCCAAAGTTATTAGACATAGAATTTTCAGAAATCCCATAGGGAATTAATCCTAACTATATATACCTACTGGCGATAGCCAGTAGGTAATATATATATATATATATATATATATATATATATATATATATATATATATATATATATATATATATATATATATATATATATATATATATATATATATTCACTGAAAAAACCATAGGTTTCACACCAGTTATAGTTAGGAATTAGCATTTAAAAAACCTATTAAATTCACTGAAAAAACCATAGGTTTCACACCAGTTATAGTTACCTGGAAATTTTACTGACATAAAACCATTGAAATTCCCACGTTATAGTTAGTTGGACTCACTATAACTTGCGCGTGTAATGCACTGCTGATGACATCACATATTACATCACTCATGACATGGTCAGTGACATCACTCATGACATCACTGATGACACCATCCTTGTGGTGAGCAGGACGAAGAGGAGGAAGAGGAGCAGGAGGAGCAGGAGAGACAGTTCCTGCCAGAGGAACCCCACCCATCTCGTATAAAGGAGCACTACATTTGGCAATTCTTTAAGTTTCCTGCAGGACTGAAGAAAGTTAATGCCCCTAAAGTAACATGTCTAATTTGCAAGAACATCCTTTCACGTGGCAATCCTGCTAAAAAATATAGTTTTGGCAACCACACCATGATCTCGCCACATGGAGAGGTGGCACCCAAATAATTTGGCCCAAGCACAGGTGAGAGCTATGGCTGAAAACCCACAGACCCCTCAGCCTAGCACCTCAAGTGCGGAATCATCTTTTGCAGCACCTGAAGGGCGTCAAATGGTGCCCAACATCCAAAGCAAATTCTCAAACTTCAAAATAGTTTGTATTTATTGTGGGGCTACTATTACTTATGGTGAAAAAAGTATCACCTTAATTAACAGAGCAGAAGAAAACCACAAGTGCTCTCACAAACGAAAGCAATGATTCTTTATTGTTTTTTTGCGCTTGTTGAGCCATTTTCAAATCCTTCTGTTTTTTTCGAAGTACTAAAAAAAATAAAAATATATAAAATTGTTTTGAAAAAGCAAAAAAAGTAAAAAATGTTCACAAAAAAATATATAAAACAACAAAAACAATTAAAAAAAAGTTCTTTTCAGAGCTTCCTCCCATTTATATAAAATGACTTAAATTTTTAAACTCTGCCATTCTCTTTTCTCCCCGGTGCGCTCCCCAGCGGGACCCTTTTATAGCCCCCACATCAAACCTAGGGGGTCAGATGGGGGGCTACCCTGCCCCCTTATGGTCATTTCCCCCTTTGTTTTGGCCACCTCTTGTGTCTCAATCCTACCGAGACACAAGATGGTAGCTGCTCCGGACTGTTTCGAATGTTTACAGACACCCAAGAACCAATCAGCTTTCTGTGCTCAAGTCGCGTGGCGCGCCCGGAGCGCTCCCCGGAGGGCGTACCGGGGCCCTGCCATAGATATATATTTTTTTTTTTACCTGAATTACTCAAAATCCACTGAAGCACATATCTTGAGACATAGCAAAGGCACATCGGGCTACCAGTCCCTACAATTTTGCCAAGTTTGGTGGAAATCCATTCAGCCGTTCGGGCTAAAAGTGAGGTCGACCGCCCTATGGAAATTAACATGGGGAAAACACGTTTTGGGACCCCCCCTTTTATCTCGGCCCTCGCTTGACAAATCCCCCCCAAACTTTCAGGGAAGGACCGGGGCCCCGCGAGGCCATTTTGAGGAAATTTTCAGGCAGATTCGTCAACCGGCGCCAAAGTTATTCCAAATAGAATTTTGAGATTTAACATTGAAAAAAATCCTAACTATAACTACCTACTGGCGACCGCCAGTAGGTAATATATATATTCACAGCAACACTAAGCCAAGAAAGTGTGACTTTTCTTGACACAGAGTTGTATATGAAGGGCAACCAGTTAGAGGCTAGGATTTTTCGGAAAGCAACTGCAGGTAACAGCATACTGCACGCAGCTAGCGCACATCCGCCTCATTTGATATCTAGCATCCCTTACGGGGAGATGCTGCGATTAAGACGCATCTGCAGCAACCCATGTGACTTAAAGAAAGCACAGGATGAGAGCATCAGCTGCTTTTTGGAGAGGGGTTATTCGAACCAAGTGCTACAAAGGGCTAAAGATAAATCCATGGCTCTTTCTCGGGAGGAGCTGCTGACTAGAAATAGTGATAGGTCAGATGAGACAGCAGACAACCCAGCAGATGAAACTCCTGGTAATAACAATAGCTTTAGAGTTATTACTGGATATAATAGACAACACCAACAAATCCGAAAAATACTTAACAAACACTGGCCTTTGGTTACCCATGATTCTGTCATAGGCAACAGTCTCCCAAAACAAGTCTCCCTCACATTCAGCAGGGCACCATCACTTCGAGATCATGTGGTGGTCACGAACTCCGAACCCTACACTAAATCAACCTGGTGGGAAAAGAACAAAGGCTTTTATAGATGTAAAACCTGCAAGGCTTGTAGCCATGGACAAAACACAAAAAACTATAGGGACGGATTCACCAATATTCAGCATCCCATTACTCAGGTTTTAACATGTAAAACCGAGTATGCGGTATACATATTGGAATGTCCCTGCGCACTGAAATATGTGGGCAGCATGAAGAATGCTGTCCACATTCGCATTCTTCAACATCTGCGGGCCATTGCTAATAGCGACAACACCTACCCAGTGGCCCACCGCAGTGACAACACCCAGCTTAGATACTGGGTAATTGATTCAATTATGAACAGCAAAAGAGGGGGAGACAGAGATGCCAAGTTGAGGAAATTGGAGACCAAATATATCTTACTCCTCAATACTAAGTCACCAATGGGCCTCAACATTACGGAGGACTTATACACATGTTTGCCCTGAAATAACTGCAAATGTTACCTTTAAGATTAGCAGGAATTATCCACATGGGTGTTTCCAAACATAAATTCCCCTGTGGGAAAAGATTGTGGGTACATTAGGTGGAGAGAAAATAGACTTTGTCAATTTCAGTTTTCTTAAATCTGAGGATGCTGTAAACTATATGAAATCATTGATTATTGGGGAGCACAAATAGAAAATATTTAGATTGTGGTGGATCCTAAATTCCAGTCAATCTAATAGTATTATTCATTACACCAAAATATATTCATATTTTTTCACTTTCTATTACTGAAGAAGACTATGGAAAACAATATGTAATCAGGTCAATAGGCAAGATCATTAACTAGGAATTACAGGGTGGCAGGATGTACCCTAGCATCCTTTTTTTCACTATCCACTGAATAGGGTATTTGTTGTTTAACATACAGATATGTGTTGGAATTAGGACTGTCATAGTTATAAGATCAAAATAATACAAAATATTGCACAATTTGCGGTTTTTGCACATTTTAATGCGATTTTTGCATATATAATTGCGTAATTTGCACAATAGATGAGCGGATTTGCACAATCTGGTACAATACCAAAAAACAGCACTTGCACTTTATTATTGACAGTTTTCAATTTGATTTACGATATGTGATACCCTACAGTGTAAAAAATGTAAAATTTGAATTTTGTATTTTACAAATAACTTCCAGGATGAAACGGTACAATGCCATCAATTAGATGTTTTTACATATGTATATATATTATCATGCAGAGGTCAAAAAACTTTTTTGATTTAGCAAAATGAGTATTTTACTAGGAATATATATGGAGCCAATGTACTGTGAATGAATATCCACATGTATACAAATATTTATTTGTATGCAGAATATCTATGCAATCAAATAGAGAACCTCTTATATATTAATTCTTTGTCAACATATGTTTAAGCATTAACCGAGATCCCACATTATATTGGTATTTGACTGATATTTGAATTTTTGCCTCCCATCAAAATACCGGAGCTAAATAAGTTTATTTAAAACATTTCATTGAGTATGTTTTCTATGTCTATGCTTCAGACTCTCACGTGGGCAACCAATTTACCTATCACTGGCACTTTAAAAGGTGGACACCGACAAACAAACATTGTCATGTGAACAAGGCTCGTGGGAGGCGAAACGTCATAGACTGTTTTTCTGCACTAAATAAATAAGAAACCTTATTGGTCCGTGTCCGAGTGGTGCTTTGCCTGGCTGTTTGCTACTTCCAAGACAGGCGGGACGGCGGAATACACGATATATATATATATATATATATATTCGGCTCACGGTTTCCACCAGACTTTGCACGAAGGAAAGAAACCACGCACTCCGGGGGTCGTTTTCAGTTACTTTATTTTCTGGTTTGCAACAGACGCGTTTCGGCGCTCCGCCTTCCTCAATGTTACAAACATTGACGGTAGGCGCCATGTTTTTAATAGCGTTCACACGTGATCAGTGGGCGAAACAAACAAGGGACAACAAATCATTACACCATATTGGAAGGTGTTAACAGTAGAACGACACGTTGTGGATTACTGTACACTTTAAGGGCTGTCCTACTTAATTCGGCCCCAGTAAATGCTAACATTAGTTTCTAGCATATTACTCACGTTTGTGATTTGAATAAAGCTTTGATTATGCGCAAATTCACTTTCGCATTTTATGGTATTTCGCCGTGAATCGGCATAAAAACCTCTTCGTGCTGGCAACCCATCGGCCATGTAAAACTGGCATAACGTTTATCATATTAAATCACATAGTCAATAAAATACAAATCAATGTACTGAACCACAACCAGTGCCGAGTGGAAAACATATCGCCGTGGATCGGCAAGTCACCCTTGAATCATTTTGTGTTCCGTCCCATTATTAAACTACAATCATCAAAATACCTGCAGGGACTCGAGCTGGATATATATATATATATATATATATATATATATATATATATATATATATATATATATATATATATATATATATATATATATATATATTCAATGAAAAAACCATTGGTTTTAGGCCATATATAGTTAGGGATTTGCATTTACAAAACCTTATTTTACTCGCATAAAACCATTGAAATTCCATATATAGTTATAAGCGCTAACTATATATCGCGCACCCGCAATCCACTGCTGATGATGTCACATATTACATCATTCATGACATGGTTAGTGACATCACTGATGACATCACTGATGACATCTCAAATGACATCATCCAGTGACTGTATGTTTCTGTAAAGTTAAAATATCTCTTACATATTGAAGAATGAGTGGATATATAAGTGTCTGGATGAAGGATTTAGTAGGTGCATGACTGACTATATGAGTGAGTGATTAAATGTGTCTCACTGAGTGCATGGGTTAATGACTAAACTGTCTCAATTTGTGCATCATTATGTCTGTTGTTCTGTAAACTGTTCCATGTGTTGATAAGTAGCTATATGAGTAACTATATGGGTTATTGATTGGTTGCCCAAGTATTTGTATGGGATACTGAGTGTGTGTGTGGGTAGCTGGGAGGTGTGTGACTCTGTGCATAGATGTGTGAGCAGTTGATTCACTAGATGTATGGTTTCAAAAGTGCATGTGGAAACAGCTGTATGGGCAGTTGACTGTGTGCATGAGTGTATTGGTGAGTGAATGGATATCTCAGTGCTACATGTCAAAGTAAGTACATATGTAAAACACAGTACATGTGAGAGTTGACATATATAAATAACTGTGCATAAGAGCCAATGAATGTGTGAGTGGCTGTATGGATCATTGTGAACTTGTATCAGGGATTGTATAAGAGAGTAAATATGTGTTAGTATATGTTTGAATAAGTAAAGTTTGTATAACTGTATATTTGAGGAAATGGAGGTGTGATTGATTCTTTGCATGACTGACTAGGTGTGTGAGTAACTCCATGGATGAGTGACAGTCTGTGAGTGTCTGTTTACACTGATTGTATCTAAGGTTATATTAGAGTCTGAAGAGGTTCATCGTATTATCACATGAATGATATCATCAGTGATGTTATCAGTCATGTCAAATGAGATGTTTTCAGTGATGTCATCAGTGATGTCATTTGAGATGTCATCAGTGATGTCATCAGTGATGTCACTAACCATGTCATGAATGATGTAATATGTGACATCATCAGCAGTGGATTGCGGGTGCGCGATATATAGTTAGCGCTTATAACTATATATGGAATTTCAATGGTTTTATGCGAGTAAAATAAGGTTTTGTAAATGCAAATCCCTAACTATATATGGCCTAAAACCAATGGTTTTTTCATTGAATTTTCAAGGTTTTGTAAATGCAAATTCCTAACTATATATCCACTATAACCTATGGTTTTTTCTGTGAATTTCATTGGTTTTTTAATAGCAAATATGAAAAGCTTTAAAATGTCAAGTACGTGATAAATAAAAACATTTTCGTATTTATGCACGCTGATGTGCTTTGAACGCTGCACCCCCCCCCTCCCCTCTTTTGTCTTAGTAGTACTCTCTCTTTGCAGATACTGAAGGGTAGTTAACGCAGGCCTTTACCCCCGTTGTAATCCGTCGTGGCTGCTTGTCTCTCCATTTGATTGATTGTTGTCCAAGCATTTACTGTTTTAGAATTGGTTCTCTTTGGATCATTCTCTATTTACAAACAAGCACAAAGTTGCAATACTCTGTTTAGTCTTTGCAGATAGTGAAAAATCGTGTAAAAAAAATAAAAGTAATCGAGCAAAATCAGTAGGCCACTAATTGGATCTCTTTTTGACCTCGCTAAAATAGAAATATTAGGAACAACCCTTCATGAGAAATACGAAAATAGTGAGATGAACTGAGCTCCACACCATGAGGGCTGCAAGACAGCTCGGCTCCATCACCCACCCCGCACAAAATAACGACAAACCGTATGCAAATATTAAAAATATAGACAACACACCAGCAAAGAAACAGGGTAAAACATTTTATTAAAAAACTATTTACATAACGTTGGTTTATAAGATGATGTCAGTAGTGGACCGATGTGTGAATAGATCGAAAGCAGCACAAGGCTCCAAGATCCGGATGGCAAGCTCCTGGATGTTGGGTGCCATAGTTTAGAGTTCTGAATTTGAGCCTTTTTCAATGTCTGTGCTTTGTTGAATCAAATTTGCGGCTTGACACAAAGCTAACTCAAGCGTTGCTACTGATGCTATGCAGACCAAAACTGGTTTTCAGTTTGTACATTTTTCTAGATTTTTAATCCAAGTTTGGTTGACTTTGTAGAACGATGGCTTCAAATTTTCAACATACGGTGTGGTGGCGCTGACTGGGAGGGGGCGCTTCGCTCCTGCCCCCTCCCCAAGTAAGATTTTCATACGTGAAAGTACGTTAATGGTTTTGGTCCCTGAGATGCTTCGATGTCACTGCCATTCTCAAATAGCATAAGTTCTGGATGTTGGGTGCCATAGTTAAGAGTTCTGAGCAGCGCTTGTAACACTGTCTGAAGCTTATTTCCACCTACTGCAGCTTCACTATTCTCAAAGTAAGTGAGTGTTGTTTGTGGACCTGACTGCATTAGAAAACAATGTGATATGTTACCTTCCTAAACAGCTTGACGAAGGCCCCTGAGGGGCGGTGTGATGGCCATGGACTCGGAGAAGACGCTTGGCTCCGACACCCTCCCCAAGTCTTATAGCACTGGTGTAGCCTGAGATCGCCCCCGACATAGGCGGCCGGCTCCCGGGATCCGGCGGAACTTTTTGCCTTTTGATGACTCTTCAATTCTGAACCTTGTCCCATCCAGCTGAGTTGCGCCCACTCTTGCGGCTACAGCGTCTTGCCCACCATCCAGCTGAATTGCGCCCACTCTTGCGGTGCAGCGATAGGCGACTGCCACAGGACTCTCAAAATGGCGGCCGGCTCTTCGGTTTTGGGCCTGGTCCACTAAAATGGCCCTGGGACACCTTTGAACTCGGACGCTTCCCTGATAGGGCTTGGGTCCCATTCTCGAAAAGCCTCTCCTCAGCCGTGAAGATTCTACAAAAGTCTTGGGGGCCTCCGACTCCCGCAGGCTTCTGGTGGGGAGCGGCTGCCATGATTGCTCGTGGAATGGCCACGACGGAGCTACGAGATGGTAGTGGTCTCATGCTGACGCCAGCTTTAGTCTGAAACATCCAGAAACACTGTAGACTACCAATTCGATCAGTTCCGGTAGCGCCCCAACATGACCCGGAAGAGAAGAACTTGCCCTCCCCTCTTTGACTGATGGTTCTTGTTGCCTGTCCCCTCTGTTGTCATTTAACAGAACTTTTTGGACTGCTGAAAGGAGTTGTGTTCCGAACGCTGGTTGGTGGAGACATTTTGACTATATTCTTGACCTACGTTGTCGCGTAATGCGTTATATGACACGCCGCGTTACCGCACCCGGAAGTGATCCGCGGCGCGGCGCGCAGCGCGCAACGTAAGCATAACAGGACATGTGACTTGTTAATAAAACTTTTCATTGGTTCATTTTACTTTTGTTAATTTAATGATGAAAAGCTTGGTCATATGACCTAAAAATTACGCTTTTTATTGTTTTCGAACAATATTTTTTTTTCAAACATATGTTATAATATTCCAGGCTAATGTACTTTCCCGGAAAATTTACAACTGTCTTGTAAGTAAAATATATTCCTTTTTCGAGAAAAAGGGCGTTTCTTCCTTCCATAACGGAGCCGTTGAGTAAAAGAGATTCGGCCTGCTATCTTAGTCGCCGATACGCCTGATTATCAGATTCTTATCGATCACTTTATATTGCAGACATGAAAAACACAACTGCTATTAAGCATTTATCTTTACTGCGTTCCTACATATTATACCTTTTATCCGTCATGTAATTGGACTGCTTTATTTCACTTGCCTTTACTGATTCGAAAACAGTGACTAAAAGTAAAAACTTTACCAATGTAAATACTACTACCGTGTTTTGTTTTAAAAACCTTTATTGTGAAAATGTCAGTATACAAATACGGGCCTATAACCACGTGGGCCGGCCACGGAGCAAACTGAAATCGTATATGATGAGGAGACATTTACACTGTAGAAGAACGTAACGAGCGGGCCATTAGGTTGCAAGAACAAAGGTGTCTAACAGTTGCGGAATCGGTGGACGTACATTTTGTAATTAAAATACGACACAGCCACTTACAATAACATTTTCTAGATATACATTTGCGGGCAAGGAGTTACGAGTCCCATTTATACCGGCGCCATTTTGGGCGAGGCCGGGCAGGTCCAAGATATAGTCAAAATGTCTCCACCAACCATCGGCCAGACCAGAACCCCTTTCGGCCCTTTATGCTACAAGATGGTGTCTTCCATTCAGAAAATATTGTTGGCAGCATTTTGAAAGGAAACAGAAACAGCCGTTCTCCTAGTGAGTTTCACATTGTTACATTTAGGAAGAATGTTGAAGAGTAGTATGTGGAAAATCTGAAGCCATTTTTCTACAAACTCTCAATCAGACTTGGATGGAAAAAAAAAACCTGAAGAATGTACAAACTGAAAACCAATTTTTGTCTGTATAGCATCAACAGTAACGCTTGAGTCAGCTTTGTGTCAAGCCGCCATTTTCATTCAATCAATAGCGTCCCGCTGCACACATTCAGGGACCTGGTCGTGTCTTCAGATGAAACGGATTGTAGGAAAAGAAGCAGAAAGGAAAAGGAAAAAAGTTCTGCCGCACCTCGGGAGCCGGCCGCCTATGTCATGTGCCACCTTTGGCCACACCAGGGCAATAGTGAAGCTGCAGCAGGTGCAAATAAGCTTCAGACAGTCTTACAAGCACTGCTCAGAACTCTCAACTGAGGCACTCAACATCCAGGACTTGCCATTCGGATCTTGGCGCCTTGTGCTGGTTCCGACCTATTCACACATCAGTCCACTACTGACATCACCTCATAAGCCAACGGGGCACCCCACGCCGACTTTCGGCGCAGCATTGTAGGATGGCCACACCAGTGCGGCCACTTGCTGGACACCACCTCGGTGCCATCCGGATCTCGGCGCGTTCGAGTCACTGTGCCGGAAGAGTGACCGGAACTCAGCTGAACACGCCGTCTTTCGGCGCAGCATTGTAGGATGGCCACACCAGTACGGCAATTTGCTGGACACCACCTCGGTGCCATCCGGATCTCGGCGCGTTCGAGTCACTGTACCGCAAGAGTGACCGCAACTCAGCTGGACACGCCATCTTTTGGCGCAGCATTGTAGGATGGCCACACCAGTGCGGCAATTTGCTGGACACCACCTCGGTGCCATCCGGATCTCGGCGCGTTCGAGTCACTGTACCGCAACAGTGACCGCAACTCAGCTGGACACGCCGTCTTTCGGCGCAGCATTGTAGGATGGCCACACCAGTGCGGCAATTTGCTGGACACCACCTCGGTGCCATCCGAATCTCGGCGCGTTCGAGTCACTGTACCGCAACAGTGACCGCAACTCAGCTGGACACGCCGTCTTTCGGCGCAGCATTGTAGGATGGCCACACCAGTGCGGCAATTTGCTGGACACCACCTCGGTGCCATCCGAATCTCGGCGCGTTGTGCTGCCTTCGGCCTATTCGCTCATCGGTCCGCTACTGACGCCGCCTCACGTGCCAACGGATTTTCTACGCTTTTTGTAGCCCTATGCCGCATAACAGGTCATGTGACTTGTTTATAAAACTTTTCATTGGTTCATTTTACTTTTGGTTTCCTAAAGATGGAAGGCTTGGTCATATGACCTAAAAATAACACTTTTCATTGGTTTAGAACATTTTTTTTTCCCAAACGATGAAAGCCCACCTTGTTTCTGGATGTTTCAGACTGAAGCTGGCGTCACCATGAGAGCACCACCATCTCGTGGCTCCGTCATGGTCATTCCGCGAGCAATCATGGCAGCCGCTCCCCACCGGAAGCCTGCGGGAGTCGGGGGCCCCCAAGACTTTTGTAGAATCTTCACGGCTGAGGGGACGCTTTTCGAGAATGGAGCCCAAGCCCTAGCAGGCAAGCGTCCGAGTTCCAAGGTGTCCCAGGGCCATTTCAGTGGACCAGGCCCAAAACCGAGGAGCCGTCCGCCATTTTAAGAGCCATGTGGCAGCCGCCTATCGCTGCACTGCAAGAGTGGGAGCAACTCAACAACATGGTGAGCGAGACGCTGTAGCCGCAAGAGCGGGCGCAACTCAGCTAGATGGCCGCCACCTGGGGAGGCCCGTTCACGCCGCCTCCCCCACCCCCGGGCCGCCGCATGCCAATTTTCGGAGCAGCATTGTAGGATACCAAAACCAGTGCGGCAGTTTACTGGACATCACCTGGGTGCCTGTCGTACATGTTGTGTCAGCCATGTGACACTGGACACAGTCCCATCAATATCTCAACGCGTTCTGCTGCCTTGGGACTATTCGCACAACAGACCGCTACTGACGAGGCCTCCCCCCGCACCACCCGGGACGCCCCACGCTGTTTTTCTGTGCTGCATTGTAGGATCCCAAAACCAGTGCGGCACCCAGGCGACATCACCTGGGTGCCGTCCAGAACTCTGCACGTTGTGCTGCCTTGGGACTATTCGCACAAAAGACAGCTTCTAACCATTGTTGCTTTTTGTGTTGAAAAATGTTTAAATGTTTTTAGTTTTTGTTCCGTTCGTTATAGTTAATAGTTAATAAAGTTTTATAATCTTACTTTGTTGGAGTGTTATCTATTTTTTTAAAAACGGGTGAATGGGGCCTTGAATCGGGTATTGTCATGTGTGGGCTTTGGAAGTGTGCTGCTGCAGGATCGGACATTTCAAACTCAAATGCACGTTCTTTTTCTTACCTTTCCGAAGCATGGAGCGCAATAGCAGGCAGAGAAAGGGTGATGCACGTGTTGAACACTACCTGACCTGGCAAGTTGCTGGCAGTGCCTCCCCGCCCGCTCCTAAAAGAGGGCACACACACACCGCCGCCCCGAGTACTTCACAAATCTTTAAAAGACCATGCGCTTGTTCATGAGGCTTAAATGGTTTATCACCTCTTCTAGAACCCCTGCATCGACCCTCTGACGTTTCCTGGAAAAATTACCATGTAACACAATACCAAGCCCTGTCAGCTGAAACCCCCAAGGAATCGTGGGGCATATTATCAAGGGGGTTTATCTCCACTTTTTTGGCTTTAAAAGCCATGAAAGCGGAGATAAAATTATCTCCCTATTACCAAGCTGTCGCTAACACCAGTTAGTGACAGCTAAAAGGAGATAGCGACCATCTTGGGCCCCGCTTTGCATGTCAGTGATACTTATCACTAATGACATGCAAAGTGGCGTACCAAGATGTTAGCGACTGGAAACAGTCCCTAACATCGCTATCTTCTATTACCAACTTTTGGAGATATTCGCGCTAAGCGCGAATATCTCCAAAATCTAACACCTGCCCTGAGCAGTTCTTAGCCATGTTATCCAATGGGAGGTGGATAACATGGCTAAGAGCATTTGCTCGATAATACATGAATATCGCTGACTTTTCTGCGATAATAGCAAGGTTTATCTGCGATAAAAATCGCCGATGTGCGGCGATAATTTTTGTCTCTAAACAAGTTAGAGACAAAAATTATCGCTAGTTCGTAATATGCCCCCGGGTTTTTGCTTGCAGAAATCGGGAGGCGGGAGACTAGCACTGAAATCAGTAGTCACACGCCTGAATCGGGAGGGTTGGCATGTCTGAATTCTCTACAGTTGGGGCCATAAACTACATCCGCAGGGGTAGGTGATAGCCTGGGACCAGCCTGGCATCTAAAATGGATGCCGTGCACGACAAAATTGTGGCATTGGAAAAAAGGCAAGATGGCGCAGCCGCTGGAAGAGATGTATCAACATATATGAGCCTCCTCAGCCACCCTCAGGAAACATAGGGGATTAGGATACGTCTCCCGCACCCCCTTATACCTAGTAATTTAATTAACGAAGCACAAAATGGCGAATTCCCGTTTCGCTACCAGTTTGCGGCCCAGTTCGCGGCCCGTGAAGCGCTTCTACCGTGAAAAATCATTTTTTTTTTCTTTTCCCCACGGGACCCTTTAATAACCCCAACAACATTCCTAGGGGGTCAAGAGGGGGATACCTTGCCCCCTTTCATTAAATTCCCCCTTAGTTTTTCACCTCTTCTTCTCTCTCGATCCTACCGAGAGACAAGATGGCGGCCGCTCCGGACTGTCACGCAGCAAAATAGAAAAAAGCTCACGCACAGCCGCTGGAAGAGATGTATCAACATATATCAGCCTCCTCAGCCACCCTCAGGAAACATAGGGGATTAGGATACGTCTCCCGCACCCCCATATACCTAGTAATTTAATTAACGAAGCACAAAATGGCGAATTCCCGTTTCGCTACCAGTTTGCGGCCCAGTTCGCGGCCCGTGAAGCGCTTCTACCGTGAAAAATCATTTTTTTTTCCTTTTCCCCACGGGACCCTTTAATAACCCCAACAACATTCCTAGGGGGTCAAAAGGGGGATACCTTGCCCCCTTTCATTAAATTCCCCTTTCGTTTTTCACCTCTTCTTCTCTCTCGATCCTACCGAGAGACAAGATGGCGGCCGCTCCGGACTGTCACGCAGCAAAATAAAAAAAAGCTCACGCACAGCCGCTGGAAGAGATGTATCAACATATATCAGCCTCCTCAGCCACCCTCAGGAAACATAGGGGATTAGGATACGTCTCCCGCACCCCCTTATACCTAGTAATTTAATTAACGAAGCACAAAATGGCGAATTCCCGTTTCGCTACCAGTTTGCGGCCCAGTTCGCGGCCCGTGAAGCGCTTCTACCGTGAAAAATCATTTTTTTTTCCTTTTCCCCACGGGACCCTTTAATAACCCCAACAACATTCCTAGGGGGTCAAGAGGGGGATACCTTGCCCCCTTTCATTAAATTCCCCCTTCGTTTTTCACCTCTTCTTCTCTCTCGATCCTACCGAGAGACAAGATGGCGGCCGCTCCGGACTGTCACGCAGCAAAATAAAAAAAAGCTCACGCACAGCCGCTGGAAGAGATGTATCAACATATATCAGCCTCCTCAGCCACCCTCAGGAAACATAGGGGATTAGGATATGTCTCCCGCACCCCCTTATACCTAGTAATTTAATTAACGAAGCACAAAATGGCGAATTCCCGTTTCGCTACCAGTTTGCGGCCCAGTTCGCGGCCCGTGAAGCGCTTCTACCGCGAAAAATCATTTTTTTTTTCTTTTCCCCACGGGACCCTTTAATAACCCCAACAACATTCCTAGGGGGTCAAGAGGGGGATACATTGCCCCCTTTCATTAAATTCCCCCTTCGTTTTTCACCTCTTCTTCTCTCTTGATCCTACCGAGAGACAAGATGGCGGCCGCTCCGGACTGTTTAGAATGTTGACAGACACCGGAGAGCCAATCAGCTTTCTGCGCGCAAAGTTCCGATAAGCGAAAAGTAAGCGGACCGGATCGCTGCCCGGAGCGCTGTTACAGATATATATCTTGATTTAAACGTTAATTTCTCAAAATCCACTGAAGCACATATATTGAGACCTAGCAAAGGCACATCGGGCTAACAGTCCCTACAATTTTGCCAAGTTTCGTACAAATCCATTCAGCCGTTCGAGCTAAAAGTGAGGCCAAAGGCCCTATGGAAAAATGAATGGGAAAAACGCGTTTTGGGACCCCCCTTTTTTCTCGGCCCCCCCTTGACGAAACCCCACCAAATTTTCAGGGGCTGCTCAGAAACAAAATGTGCCATTTTCCTGAAAATTTCAGCCGATTCCGTTCACAAACGCCAAAGTTATTAGACATAGAATTTTCAGAAATCCCATAGGGAATTAATCCTAACTATATATACCTACTGGCGATAGCCAGTAGGTAATATATATATATATATATATATATATATATTCCTTGTACTTGTCTCACACCAACAGAATTTCTTACCCAAGAGACGAAGCAAACCCAATTTGGTGCTGAATGTTTCTTTTTTATTTTTCGCCCACAACCGCCGCCATAATATATATATATATCCCTTCAGCTGAAAAAGGTACCCTTGAGGTAAAGAAAGTAGTGGAGAGTGAAACAAGTTGTTTTGCACGAATAAAAACACTTGTGGATGGAATTGGTGTGAAGCTTCCTTTCGCTTGTGACTGGATTCTCTGAATATATATATCACGTGTCAGAGGTTTCTGTTATTCATTTCAGTTTGGCTTGAATGGTATTTACCAATCCAAGGCTGTAATCCTGTGCCTGGAGCAAACTTAGTGTGTCGCTGGTGTTGAGAGAGTTCTATACTGGAGCTGATTTCCACCTAAACTTGAAAACTAGTTCTCTGCTCCTTTTTTTGCATAATTTATGCATCACTCTATGCCTGAACGGGAATTGTTTTGACTTATACTGGGTGCTCCGTTGTGTCTGGACAAAGCTGTACCTCTCTGAAGAGCGCTAATGAGAGCGAAACATGTGTCAAAGGTGCTTTTGTTCATTTCAGGTTGGCATGGATGGTATTTACCAATACAAAGCTGCAATACTGTGCCTGGAGTGATCAAAGGCTTTGGTCATTTTACAGCTCTGCAAGAATAGAACTGTGTTCATCTTATGCTTAAAAACTTTGCTGTAGAGATGGTAAACGCCTTTGGGCCACATGCATCACGGAAAAAAACGGTCGCAAACGGGCTGATTCTCAGAATCTGCCCCTTTGTGACAGGTATTTTTGCATTTGGGATGCATCATCCGAAATACAAAAATCGCAAATTGCGATTGCATTTAAGGAATCACAAATTGCGATGCCTTGAATGCAATGCAAGATGACATTTAAAATAGCTATATCACTATTAGGGTCCTCTAATTACCGAAAAATCCACTAAAGTGCATTTTTTAAAGTTTCAGGTTACAGACACACACACACATGCCCTTGGGGCATGTGTGTACACAATATGTGTTCACATATCAATTTCAAGGGTGCAACAAGGTGTCCTTTTGGCACTTTTGCACCCTTGAAATCGCATTGGCAATTTGCGAGTACCTATAGGGTACTAGCAAATTGCGCGTGCAATTTCTAGTGATCCCTATGGGCCTCTAGGCCTATAGGAACAAATGGGTAGCAATTCCTTAATTACGACTCGGAATTTGCGAGTCGCAATCAAGGAATGTTTAGTAATCACTATATTTTTGGGGATTCCTACATGCATAGGCTTTTCCTTATTAGCGAATCCTTATTTTTCGCTAATAAGGAATCGCAAATGACATTTTTGATGCATGTGCCACTAAGTCATTTTCTATATCTGCATGGATGGCACTGTCTGATTCCTATTCTTAAAGACTTTGATAGAAAAGCAGACATTTGAGGTGAGCAAACTGGTGTTGTTCTATACTGGAGCTGCTTGCCACCTAAACTTGAGAACTACCCAGAGTTTTCTGCTTCTTTTTTTGCATGATATATGTGTTAAACTATGCCTGACAAGGAATTGTTTTGACTTATACCGGGTGCTCCCTTGTTTCTGGAAAAAGCTGTACCTCTCTGAAGAGCTCTTATGAGAGACAAACAAGTCAGCGGTTGCTTTTATTCATTCCAGGTTGGCTAAGATGGTATTTACCAATCTAACGCTGTAATATTGTGCCTGGAGTGGTAAAAGGCTTTGGCCATTTTACAGCTCGGCAAGGATAGCACTGTGCTAATCCTATGCTTAAAAACTTTGCTGTAGAAATGGTAAAAGACTTCTCTCCTGGCATGTATGGTACTGTCGTAATCCTACGCTTAAAGACTTTGATAGAAAAGCAGACATTTGAAGTGAGCAAACTTAGAGTGTTGCTGGTGTTGAGAGTGCTCTATACTGAAGCTGCTTTTCACCTAAACTTGAGAATTACCCAGAGTTATCTGCTTCTTTTATACATTCATATATATACAACACCTGAGGGCCATAGTCAATTTGGATCCTAACTACCCCGTGGCCCGACATTTTAAATTGGTGCACCAAAATAATGTGAATGAGTTAAAATATTCGGTAATAGGGGCTGTCCCTAAATCAATACGGGGAGGTAACAGAGAAAAAACCCTATATCAATTAGAATCACATTTCAGTTTTGGCTTTAGCCAAAAAGATGCCTAACAGCTTAAATACAAGTGAGGACTTACACAATTTCCTCTAGCGGAGGTCTGTTAAGTAGTCTGCATTTATGTATTTCTTTGTTAACCTTTATCTGAGTTCATTAATGTTGTTTGCTGTTTCACGATCTCTAAAGACATAGGGGTCGATTCCGATCCTGGGAAAAAAACGTCTGAACGATTCGTATCCGGAGCCCTCTCCATACGAATCGAAAACATGCAGTGCGACCCGACGAGTACGATCCGGACCGGGGTATGAGGACGCGATTTGTACGGTCCACGTCAGGTAAGCGCGATTAGTACGGAAAAGCAAACAATCACATACACACCGTGTGGTCCGTACACCCCATGATCACGGGGTACGGTGCGTACCCCTGCGATCATGGGGTGTACACACTGTTCCCCTGCAATCATGGGGTGAATGCACTATACACCTGCAATCATGGGGTGTACGCACCATACCCGGGGGGGCGTTCGGTACCTGTTTCGGGGCGAACTCAGCTGTTTTCAGCTCCCGTAGAAAAAGGGTCGTATGGTATGTACCCGACACAAATCGTACTTGCTAGTTCGGAAAAACCAGCCGCGAACCGTACAGATGTCGCGTACAGCGGGTTTCGAGGGAGATTCGTACGGGGATTTGATTCGTACGGTCTCTGTACGATTGATACGGAGTCCAGCTCCTGGTACGAATCACACTTCGTCATACGTATGGGGGACGTTGCAGGGTACAATTCGTACAGGAAAAACGCTCCGAACAGCTATTCGGAGCGGTTTTTACCGAATCGGAATCGACCCCATAGTTTTTGTTCATTCCGTATAGCCTGGCCCTGCTTTATCCTTTCAGTAGAGGTCTTCGGATTTCTTATATTATTGTCCATATTTGCAGTTGTTATGTGGGAACTAAGCTATAGGGGCACTGGCCGATGATAATGTGTTGTTCACAAGTATACTGACTTAGTATCAATATATGCTTTTGTCCTACAGTTGCTCTTGCACTTGCACTTTATTGCCATCAATATCTGTGCTATAAGTAGCACCTCAGGGTTGCCTCACTGGTTCATTATTTTCAATATCATGGTCATTTGGTTTTAGAACTTTTTTTCCACATTAGGTTCGGTATTATTCAAGCAAAACACATAAGGTGATAGACGGAATGTTGCACATTGGCAAAACATTCACCTCCAGTCACTGATCTGGGTTTAATCAATCATTATTTTGCTCACCATGCCACCCCAGTTCAGACATGGCCATATGCAAATCAGTCTTGACCTTGTGCATCATGGGAACAGTCCAGCCTGTACTGCCAAGCCATGTCTTCCTTCCCTGGACCTGAATCAAGCATCCTAGGACCGTTTCCTGGCTATCAACCAACATCAGCCAGGATAGCTTGACTCCAGTGGCGTAGTGAGCATGGGACCCACGTCTGGACATTCCCTTCCCAAGTAGGGTGAACAGCAAAACACACAAGATGATGGACGGAATGTTTCACATTGGTAAAACATTCACTCCCAGTCAAAGATCTGGGTTTAATCCATCGTTATTTTGTTCACCACGCCACCCCAGTTCAGACATGGCCATATGCAAATCAGTCTTGACCCTGTGCCTCATGGGAACAGTCCAGCCCGAATGGCCAAGCCATGTCTTTCCTGAACCAAAATGAAGCATCCTAGGACCGGTTCCTGGCTATCAGCCATCATCAGCCAGGATAGCTTGACTCCAGTGGTGTAGTACGTACAGGACCCACGTCTCGGCATAACCTTCCCACATAGGGCAAACAGCAAAACACACAAAGTGATGGACGGAACATTTCACTTTGGCAAAACATTCACCCCCAGTCACAGATCTGGGTTTAATCCATCGCTACTTTGCTCACCACGCCACCCCAGTTCAGAAATGGCCATATGCAAATCAGTCTTGACCCTGTGCCTTATCGGAACAGTCCAGCCTGAACTGCCAAGCAATGTCTTCCCTGGACCGGAATCAAGCATCCTAGGACCGGTTTCTGGATATCAGCTGTCATCAGCCAGGATAGCTTGACTCTAGTGGCGGAGTGAGCACGGGACCCACGTCTGGGCATACCCTTCCCACATAGGGCGAACAGCAAAACACACAAGGTTATGGACGGAATGTTGCAGATTGGCAAAACATTCACCCTCAATCCCAGATATGCGTTTAATCCATTGTTATTTTGCTCACAATGCCACCCCAGTTCAGGCATGGCAATATGCAAATCAGTCTTGACCCTGTGCCTCATGGGAACAATCCAGCCCAAACTGCCAAGCCATGTCTTCCTTCCCTGGACCTCAATCAAGCATCCTAGGACCGGTTTCTGGCTATCAACCATCATCAGCCAGGATAGCTTGACTCCAGTGGCGTAGTGAGCATGGGACCCACGTCTGGGCATACCCTTCCCACATAGGGTGAACAGAAAAACACACAAGGTGATGGACGGAATGTTTAACATTGGTAAAACATTCACTCCCAGTCACAGATCTGGGTTTAATCCATCGTTATTTTGTTCACCACGCCACCCCAGTTCAGACATGGCCATATGCAAATCAGTCTTGACCCTGTGCCTCATGGGAACAGTCCAGCCCGAATGGCTAAGCCATGTCTTTCCTGAACCAAAATGAAGCATCCTAGGACCGGTTTCTGGCTATCAGCCGTCATCAGTCAGGATAGCTTGACTCCAGTGGTGTAGTGAGTACAGGACCCACGTCTCGGCATACCCTTCCCACATAGGACGAACAGCAAAACACACAAAGTGATGAACGGAACATTTCACTTTGGCAAAACATTCACCTCCAGTTACAGATCTGGGTTTAATCCATCGCTACTTTGCTCACCACGCCACCCCAGTTCAGAAATGGCCATATGCAAATCAGTCTTGACCCTGTGCCTCATGGGAACAGTCCAGCCTGAAGTGCCAAGCAATGTCTTCCCTGGACCGGAATCAAGCATCCTAGGACCGGTTTCTGGATATCAGCTGTCATCAGCCAGGAAAGCTTGACTCTAGTGGTGTAGTGAGCACGGGACCCACGTCTGGGCATACCCTTCCCACATAGGGCGATCAGCAAAACACACAAGGTTATGGATGGAATGTTGCAGATTGGCAAAACATTCACCCTCAATCACAGATATGGGTTTAATCCATTGTTATTTTGCTCACAATGCCACCCCAGTTCAGGCATGTCCATATGCAAATCAGTCTTGACCCTGTGCCTCATGGGAACAGTCCAGCCCAAACTGCCAAGCCATGTCTTCCCTGGACCTGAATCAAGCATCCTAGGACCGGTTTCTGGCTATCAACCATCATCAGCCAAGATAGCTTGACTCCAGTGGCGTGGTGAGCATGGGACCCACGTCTGGGTATACCCTCCCCACATAGGGTGAACAGCAAAACACACAAGGTGATGGACGGAATGGTTCACATTGGTAAAACATTCACTCCCAGTCACAGATCTGGGTTTAATCCATCGTTATTTTGTTCACCACACCACCCCAGTTCAGACATGACCATATGCAAATCAGTCTTGACCCTCTGCCTCATGGGAACAGCCCAGCCCGAATGGCCAATTCATGTCTTTCCTGAACCAAAATGAAGCATCCTAGGGCCGGTTTCTGGCTATCAGCCATCATCAGCCAGGATAGCTTGACTCCAGTGACGTAGTGAGTACAGGACCCACGTCTCGGCATACCCTTCCCACATAGGGTGAACAGCAAAACACACAAAGTGATGGACGGAACGTTTCACTTTGGCAAAACATTCACCCCCAGTCACTGATCTGGGTTTAATCCATCGCTACTTTGCTCACCACGCCACCACAGTTCAGACATGGCCATATGCAAATCAGTCTTGACCCTGTGCCTCATGGGAACAGTCCAGCCCGAACTGCCTAGCCATGTCTTCCCTGGACAGGAATCAAGCCTCCTAGGACCGGTTTCCTATTCAAGCACTGCACCTTATAGACAACTAGACTATGTGCATACAATACATAAGTAAATAAACTGTGGCATAGTAGCAGTCAGCTTTATGTATCTGTTACCATTGGTCAACAGTTGTATATTCAAATTATACTCACAATACAAACTCTAAAAGAATATTCATTTGCTCAGGACCGCCACAAATAGTAGATAAGCACTAGCACTTTATAATGACACCATTATCTAGGAGCAGTCGTTATGAATCAATTATGTTGTTATTAAAGTTCTCAATGAATGTACCATATATATTTGTTAATACCTGAACTGTAAATATTCTGTCACTGATGCTTATATTACATGCTTATATTACATGTATATGGATTGTATGAAGTAGAACATTTGAATCAATTATGATTTTGTATATAGTTTGTCATCTATATTTATTAACCATGCCTGCTAGTTTCCCAAACCATTAGGGCATGTACACTATTTATTGTTCAATTATTAGTGACGTGTCATGTGATCAAGATCGCGTCCTAGTGATCAAAACGTGTCATGGCGGGCACTTGCCTGACTAAACACTGAGGTTTATAGAACAAATTAAAGCACTTTAAAAGAACAACTTCAAGTCTCTGCGTACTGTGGTCCTTACCTGGATGGTCCCATTGTAAGAAGATGGTTGGCTAGGAGCGTGCAAATTATATATGGCGGCTTTGGTGCGGGATACTTGAAAATAAAAATTTGGCACAAAGAACCTTTTGGGTCCGCTTGTTCATCTGCTTACCGAGAAGCTGTTTTGGTGGAGTACGATCAAATAAATATATATATATATTAATTGAGGAGCCTGACTCACTCACGCACCCAACCTACACAGGATATGCCAAAGTGCGAAAATGGAATGCGTGTGGAAGGGATTCTAACAGGATGATTCCTGCGATGATCGTGCTGCAGGAAAGAATGTTTGCCGGTCGCACGCAGACCACTTTGATTGTATTCTCCACTTAAACATCAGTGCACGTAACAAGCAACTACGCACAATGTGGCACGAATATAAGGACTTCCAAAAATAATAACAATTAATGATTAACACTGCACTATGGGAGTTGATGTTTTGAAAAGTGAAGTCACATGATTAAAATGTCTTTTAAAAGCACGCCCAAGCGCTCATTGGTGTCTTCTTCCCCCTGTGAGCAAGGTAAACCGCCGAAACATTAGGGAAAGGGAAGCAGGCGCTGCTGGACCGAGTGACATTCTGAACTGTGGTATTGGGCCTCAATATGTGAGTTTTCATGGCAAGTGCTTTGTGGGCTTCTCGTGCCCATTTCATTGAGGCCGCCCTGAAGGGTTCTGGGCTCCGGAAACGAGAGACTTTGTTAGATATATATATATATATATATATATATATATATATATATATATATATATATATATATATATATATATATATATATATATATCTAACAAAGTCTCTCGTATATATATATATATATATATATATATATATATATATATATATATATATATATATATATATATATATATATATATATATATATACATATATATATGGAGAACCAATGCTGACCTCTTTAGAAATCAGCGAGACACATGCTCCGGGCTCAAATGAAGGATTTATTTGGCAATTATGCAGTCACTTCCTGAAGTTTGTGAAACGCCATGGCAGACGCGTTTCTGGCCCACATTGGCCGTCATCAGTGCCAGTTCCACAAGAAAACAAAATTTCAAGCGCTCCAGAGACCACTTCAATATCAGCAGTCCCTTGGCTCCTCCTCCTCCAGGTGAGTGTAGTAACAGCGTTGCACCTCCCTTTTATTTATATAAATCCCTGCTGCTGAAAAAAAGATCACTTGAGGGAAAGAAAGTAGTGCAGGGTGTAAACTCTTTGTATTCTTGGCCTCTCCTTCGAGGAATCACTTCTAATAGGTCAAAGTAGACTTCAGTTTAAATGTCAACCCATGCCAAATCTCCTTTTTTTTTTTTAATAAAGAGGTAAAGTAACAGTGCATTTCAATCTGCATGCCAATTCAATTCATGTCTTTTTTCCATCAGCACTTGCTTCTCTGTAGGGCTAACACATTTTACCTTTAGGTTTGACAGAGTAGTCCGTGTACATAGAAGAATGTGCTGCCTGGCCTGGTCCTTCCTATTAGAGATTCCTTTGCTTTGAATATATATTATTCCAATTTGAAAAATTAAAACAAAGTCTACAATTACGAACGTGCCCTGAGTGATGAGAGCAGTAGGCCCAATAGGACAGCTCAGATGTGATTAATATTACCACTATTTCACTTATCAGAGAAAAGGATTCATCAGAACGAAAATCCGATGTGCTGGTTTATTTCCTAGACCTTTCATCTTTAGACCCTGAAAACACTGTCATTTGCACAGTTTCTATAGTTTCTGGCTTTTAGGACTCAAAGAGTAATATCACCTCTTTTTCACTTCTGCTTTGCACTCCTTTACCTGTGGGTCATGCCAGGGTTCCATTTTGTCACATATGCTTTTTAACCTTTAACGTGTATATTGACACACTGGTAATAGTTCTGAAAATCAATCCATCAATCAATCAATCAGGGGATTTTAAAGTGCGCTACTCACCCGTGAGGGTCTCATGGTGCTGAGGGGTAGGGTGCAACTCTGTATAAGCTGAAAAGTCAGGTCTTGAGGCTCTACCTGAAGTTTTGCAGGGTAAGGGAGTGTTTGATGTTGACTAGGAGCATGTTCCAGGCCTTGGCCGCGCCAGAGGCAAAGGTTCTTCTGCCTGCTCTGGTTCTGCAGGTGGGCGGGGTCTCTGCTAGGGCAAGGTCAGCAGTGCGGATGTTTCTTTTGGGTATGTGGAAAGAGACTCTTCCATTGAGGTATTTAGGTCCAATGTTGTGGAGGGATTTCTAGGCATGGATGAGTAACTTGAAGGTTACTTTTTTCTCTACTGGGAGCCAGTGGAGGTCTCGCAGGTACTGGGTTACATGATCATGTCGTGGGCTGCCCAGGACTAGTCTTGCTGCAGTGATGTGGATGGTCTGGAGTTTGTGTAGCAGGAATTTGTTGATTCCAGCTTAAAGGGCATTACTGTAGTCCAGTCTGCTGGTTATGAGTGTGTGGGTGATGGTCTTTATGGCTTCGGGGGATCCGCTTGAATGTCTTGCAGAAGATGCATAGGGAGTTGAAGCAGGTGGAGGCAACGGCTTTGATCTGGCGAGTCAAGGTGAGGGAGGAGTCTAAAATGATGCTGAGGTTCCGGGCATGGTCTGTCGGATGGGTGTTTTCCGAGGGCAGAAGGCCACTAGGTGTTGTCCCAAGTGATGGATGAGGAACTCTGTCTTCTCCGAGTTGAGCTTTAGGCAGCTGTTGGTCATCGACAACAGTGAAACAGCGGCACTCATCCTCCTAGACCTCTCCGCTGCATTCGATACTGTTTGCCACCGCACCCTAGTCCAACGACTCAACGACACCGGCATCCAAGGGAAGGCCCTGGACTGGATCACCTCATACCTCTCCGGAAGAACACAGAGAGTACGCCTCCCGCCGTTCCGCTCGGAGGCCACCGAAGTCATCTGCGGTGTCCCGCAAGGATCATCGCTCAGCCCCACTCTCTTCAACATCTACATGAAACCACTAGCTGCCATCGCTCGCAATCACAACCTGAACATCATTTCCTACGCCGATGACACCCAGCTGATCCTCTCCCTCACCAAAGACCCCGACACCGCCAAAGCGAGCCTCCATGAAGGGATGAAAGACGTCGCCGAATGGATGAACAACAGCCGCCTAAAGTTGAACACAGACAAGACAGAAGTCCTCATCCTGGGACCATCGCCCTCCGCATGGGACGACTCCTGGTGGCCCCCAGCCCTAGGCGCCGCACCCAAGCCAACAGACCACGCACGCAACTTGGGCATCATCCTGGACTCCTCCCTATCGATGACCAGACAAGTCAACGCCGTCTCCTCATCTTGCTTCCACACACTCTGCATGCTCCACAAGATCTTCCAATGGATTCCGACCGAGACAAGGAAGACGGTCACCCAGGCCCTCATCACCAGCAGACTGGACTATGGAAACACCCTCTACGCCGGAACAACAGCCAAGCTTCAGAAGAGACTCCAGCGCATCCAGAACGCCTCCGCCCGACTCATCCTGGACGTCCCCCGAAGCAGCCACATCTCGAGCCACCTGAGAGACCTACACTGGCTCCCTGTCAACAAGAGGATCATGTTCAGACTCCTCAACCACGCACACAAATCCCTCCACGACCTGGGCCCTAGGTTCCTCAACGACCGCCTGACATTCTACACGCCCACCCGCCAGCTGCGATGGGCGAACCTCGCCCTCGCCGTCGTGCCTCGCATCCAGAGAGCCACCACCGGAGGAAGATCCTTCTCCTACCTAGCGGCTAAGACATGGAACTCCCTGCCTGTCCACCTGCGGCTGACCCAGGACCACCTCGCCTTCAGGAAACAGCTCAAGACCTGGCTGTTCGAGCAGTAGCAGACCCCCCTCCCCACGGGTGAGTAGTGCGCGATATAAATGCCATGATTGATTGATTGATTGATTGATCTAGGCTGTACCATCTTTCATTCCTTCCTGGAAGCTGAGTCTGGTGTCTTTAGAGTTCTATCTGAGGGAGAGTATGATCTGGGCGTCGTCGGCGTAGAATACTATACTGAGCTAATGCTGTCAGATGATAGCGGCGAGGGGGGGCCATGTAGATGTTGAAGAGCGTGGGGCTGAGTGATGATCCTTGTTTAAAATCACTATAGATTTGAATCTGTGTTCCATCATTTTTAACAACAGGCCTACAATCTATAGAGTTGGATGAATGATAAAAACCTGATTTAAATGCGATACTTCCTTGTGTGAGGCCCTTCAATACAAAACAATCATTTTTGCCACAAACACAGCATAATCAGCCAGAAATAAATATTAGAAAATTGGAAAATAGTTACAAATCTGTCTTTTGTGTCTAAACGCTCATGATAGCAGCATACATGTTTTATTGTTCTTTTATATCAATTAACAGTTAGGGCATGATTTCAAGTTTTACGAGGAGTATACTCCATCACACGGGGATAGAGTACCCTCTCCACCAAACCTTCATACTGCCCACTTGATTTACAGGCAAGAGAGGATCTTAAGTATGTCAGTGATGGAGCCTACTCTGACTCCATCTCTGACATACTGTTCCGATGGCTAGTCAGAAGTTTACACATAACACTGTCTGCCTGATTGAGAGTGGACCTTGTCATTTGTTGTTTTTGTTGTTCAGCTGGTTTTGAGGGACAGAAAAAATAATATTTACCCCAGCGCTACCGAAGACAACTTCCATGGTTTTGGCGCTATGAGTTTTCAACAACTAACTCCTGCTTTGGAAGTTTGTTTTTCAAAATGGTAACATGTCCTAGAAGTTTGGTAGGCAGCCTCATGTTTGACAGATCTGGCCATCAAACTTTACAACTTTGACAGAACCACTCTGATGGAGGCTCCTGACAATGTTTAGAGTTGTCTACTGGGCTAGTGATGGACCCTCAGTATGGGGGGACAAGTCCTCTGCCATACCATTGGACTTTCTGTAATTTACACCCTAAAATGCCTTCAGGTATTGGTTAGCGATTTATTAAACGAGACAAATACAAAAATAACTCCCACAATGTTCTACTCCATTCAATTAAAACACATTACTATAAACATGATAGATTGCAGATGTTGAAGACCTGGAAATTCTAACTGCAAGCTATAATATGCATGCAGTAACTGTTTTATCTCCTAGGGCAATCATATATTTGTGGACAACTACATTTTACTTGCGTTGTTTTACTAGTTTTAAAGGAATAAGCACATTGTTGTGCTTTGAATCAAAGTAGACGATACATTTAACCCTATGTGTGCTCATGACGGAATGGTTCCATCATGAGCACCAGTGCTCCTGCGCTCATGACGGAACCATTCTGTCATGAGAACAGGGGAACTTAGGGCCCGATGTAGGTAAACGGGATTTTCCGATTTTAAAATACCGAGGCGGGCCGAATCGGTATTCTGAAATCGGAAAACGAGATGTAGGAAAAAAATACCGACTGAAGACCGATTCGGTCGGCATCGGTAATGAGATTCGGTACGTTCCGATTCAGCTCGGTCCGAATCGGAAAGTACCGAATCGGCCAACAACGAATCGGAAAATACCGAATCGGCTACCACCGATTCGGATATTTCCGATTCGGCGAATACCGAATCGGTAAAAGCCGATTCGGTAAAAACCGATTCGGCAATCATAGACCCATGGCGAAAAAGCCCATAGGAATGCATTGCATGACCCGATTCGGCTTTTACCGATTCGGATAATACCGAATCGGATTTTACCGAATCGGATTTTACCGAATCGGTAAAAGCAGACTCGGCAATAGGCGATTCAGCCAATGAGGTGGCTCCCCCTCCCCCACCCAAACAGGGAGTGGCAACCCTGGCAGGTGCAGCCAATTAAGAAGTTTCTAGAAGTTTCTGGAAAGCCTGCCTGAGCCCAACACACAGTTAGCAGCAGTGGGAGAAGGAGGTTGCAGACTGAGCAGGAGCAAGAGAATATGGCAGATCAGGCAGGAAGCCAGAAGTCCTCCCAAAAGAGGAAGCCCAAATTCACCACCACAGAACTACAGGTGCTGGTTGAGGAGGTGGTGAGGGTGCACCGCCAGCTCTTTGGCAAGCTGTCCCTCAACGTGCCAGACAGCACCAAGAGGCGATTGTGGGCAGACATCGCCCAGAAGGTAAATGCTGCTGGAGTCACCCCCAGGTCCATTGAGGAACTTAAGAAAAGGTTCTATGACCTCCGCAGCCTCACCAAGAGGAAGCTGGCCGACCTCCAAAGGCAGGCAGGACTCACCGGAGGAGGCAAGAACCCGGCGCCACCCCTCACCGAGCTGGAGGAAATTGTCTCCAGCACCATCGAGAGGGAGAGCATTGTAGGGATCGGGACCCTGGACAGCACTGCGATGGCCACAGCTACAGGTAAGAAGCATGCGCATCATGACACACCCTACCAGACACCTCCCCATTAGACACAATGCATAGGCAAACACCAGCACTGTACTGTCACCAACATACAAGAGACAAGCACCATGGTACATGTAGTCAGCAGGAGTTAGCCAAATATGTCAGTGCAGAATCACAAGACAGGAAACAGTGTGACACGGTGTAAGGAGATGCAAGGACATGTGGAATGCCATAATTGTACTGACTGTAATACATCGGCACTCAGTTCACAAATGCTTCTTTGTACCTAGGGGCACCATCAGGCGGCACCACTGTGGCAGCAGAGGGAGCTTCGACATCACATACTGCAGTGGCAGGGCCGAGCACCAGCCAGCCTGGCCAGGAGGAGGAGGAAGAGGATGAGGAAGGAGACACCCCAGGGCTTGGAATGGAGGGAGTCCTGGTGATTGATTTCCAGGCAGTGCACTCCCCAGTACTGCCCAGCTCACCCCCCTTGCAATTTTCCCCATACAACTCCCCAACAAGGCAGACCATTCCGCCGACAACATCTCCTGCCACAACCGTGGCCTTGCCACCCGTCCTACCTGTCCTGGGAGCAGGGGCTCCGGGACCGGCCAGCACCACACCACCACCAGTGGCACCCCAGCCCACTCAGCAGGCCGGAGGCAGCAGTGCCAGACGCCGTGCCACCACCACCACCACCACCACCACCACCACCACTGCTGCACCAGCACGGGAGGGCAGTGTGTTCCTGGGCCTGGAGGGCCAGATGGTCAAAATCCAGCGCCAACAGGCCAGATCCACCATGGCCTGCCAACGCCAGCTCCTGCAGCACAACCTGCAGATGGGGGAGTTGGTGAAGGGGTTCCAGGCTGTTGTGGACAGCAACAAGGAGGTGGCAGGAGGGTTGGGCAGGCTGACCACTGCCATCACCCACTCCTCTGCCAGGCAGGAGGAGCATGAGGTTGCGCGCAGGAGGGATGCCCGGGTGCTCAACCGGGCCATGGCCCGCCTTGCAGCGGCGACTGCACAGCTGTGCCATCGTAGCGCAAATCAGGAGTCGGTGCAGAGTCAGCATACTGCTGAGCTGACCAGGGGGATGGCCAGGATCACCACGGCCATGGAGGCCATGTTAATATCAAACGCCGCCTCCAATCCTGCCCTGGACCTGGGTGATGCTGGTGACAGCAGCAGCCGCAGCAGCCCGGCCAGCGCTGCATCAGAGCCAAGGAGGAGCACCAGGCGCTCCGCTGATGCTGCTGGCCATTCGGAGGGGGCCGAGGGACACCCCAGTGGGTCTGGAAAGCGGGCCAAAAAATAGGCTGGCAAGGGGGGATGATCATACCAGAACCCTGGACTTTATTTGTTTTGACAGACTCCATTTTTCTATGCACTTCAGTGATGTAACTGTGGTGCATCACTATTAAAAAGTTTATTTTCCAAGCAACATTTAGCTGTCTTTGCATCTGTACTCAGTCAGAAATAGTTCTCAGTGATCTCCTCACGTCTGTATCTGCCATCACATGGCGTACACACCCCAGCTGGCTGTGTCAGTGGCACAGCTTCGTCGTCGTCATAGTCCTCGTAGTCAGACAACTCCACCTCAGTGCCCTTCTTGACCGCAAGGTTGTGTAACATTGCACATACAGCTATGATCTTGCAGCAGGTGATGGGGGTATACTGCCTTGCACCTCCACTCTTGTGCAGGCATCTGAATCTACTTTTCCAGATGCCAAAGGTCCGTTCAACAACATTCCTTGTGCGTATGTGGGCCCGGTTATACCTCCTTTGGCTGGGTGTGGAGGGGTTGAGGTAGGGGGTGAGTATGAATGAGCGGAGGGCATATGCACTGTCGCCTGGAAGAGAAAGGGGTCACATTAGACACATGCATACATGTATTACACCTACCTACTATGTGTTATGGGGGTCTGATGATGTGGCTCACCTAGGAGGTATCCTTCTCCAAAATCGCCAGCCATCAGCCGTGCATATATGCCGCTCTGTTGGAATATATAGGAGTCATGGGTACTCCCTGGAAATTTTGCTACCAGGTCTGTGATGGTGCACTTGGCATTGCAGATCACCTGCACGTTGATGGTGTGTGTCGATTTCCGATTGCGGTATATGTATTCGGTGTCCGCTGGTGGGCAAATCGGAATATGCGTGCCATCTATGCAACCGATGACTTGGGGAAAGTGTGCCATCTGGTAGAAGTCCGCTTTGGTTTGTAGCAGTTCTGCGTGGGTTGCAGGGAATGAGATGTATTGGTCCATCCTGTCTATCATGGCGTCAAGGAATATGTGGAAGAACCTTGACAGGCTGCTCTGGCTCACCCCTCCTGCTGCTGCTACTCCACTTTGATAGCTGCCAGACGCTACCAGGTGTAGGCTGCATAGCACCTGGACGTGCGCAGGGATGGCGTGTGCCCTTGGGGTGTGGTGGTCCAAGTATGGCTTAAGGTCCCTGATGAGCTCAAGTATGGTGTCAGAGTCCAGCCTGTATCTCTGTAGGATCTCAGCCTCAGTGAGCATGAACAGGGTTATCCTCTGTCTGTAGACCTGTTCATTTCTTAGCCATTCCCTCAGTCCTTCCTGCTGTAGCCGTAGCCGCCTCGCAATGACATAGAAAGCTGCCATCCTGCAAGTTGCAATGCATTTTGGGACTGTTTATATGGGTTGGAGTTGGTTACCACCTGATTGCAATCCATGGTAAATACCGAGTGAATTCTACCGATTTTGAGCCGATTTCGGTGTTTCTGTGCCTCCCTACATCTCCCCAACTGTCGGAATCGGGGAATTTCCCGATCGGAGATTTATACGAATCGGCATGTTTTCCGAATCGGATCATGTCCGAATCGGTATTTTTTCCGATTTGGTACATGGACCGAATCGGTGATTTTCCGATTCGGTGTCACTAACGATTCGGTAGTGGGACCGAATCGGTGATTTTCCGATTCGGTGTCACTAACGATTCGGTAGTGGGACCGAATCGGTGATTTTCCGATTCGGTGTCGCTAACGATTCGGTAGTGGGACCGAATCGGTGATTTTCCGATTCGGTGTCACTAACGATTCGGTACATGGACCGATTCGGTCTTTGTAACCGAATCGGTGTTTTTCCGATTCGTTACATATCCGATTTTCGGTATGTACGTATCGGATTCTTTCACATTCGGTACACATTCCGAATCGGTTTTCTATCCGATTCGTTCTGTTTTTGGTCCCCTACATCTCGATGGCTGTTTACCGATCGGTAAGGGCCAAAAATCGGTATTTTCGGCCGATACCGATCGGTAAAGCCCTACCTACATCGGGCCCTAAATCTCTCTGCTGCAGACAGCAGAGGGATTTCCCCTTTTTTATTTGCCTCAGGACGTTGGGGAAGAGCTTGTTTGAGAAAAAAAACAACTAAAAAACATTATTAGCAACTCCAAAAGCTTCAACTTTTACTAATGCAAGACTTTTTGCATTGCAAATGCTTGTTGCACTAGTCGACACTGTATCATTACTGCTTTTTGTGAACCCTCCATCTCATAGTTCACAGCGCTTGATTCACAATGGTTTCCCTCGAGGAGTAGTTTGACCCCCGAGCCACAAAAAAACGCCTCTGACCAAAACATCCATATTTCCGAAATCATTACATTCGCTGTTGTGTTATTTTCATGTGATATTTGTATTTGCAGTGTTTTTTTAATTATTTATCACCTATTTCGAAATCTCACTACTAAACTATTTAAACTGTTAAACTTTTTTAATTACAGCATTATCTCATTATTTCGCCCACATTAGTATAAACACGCTGTTTCACATTATTTACTATAACTGTGGTAATTTTACACTAATGCTTAAATGTAGTATTTTCTATTTAAATTAGATTATTTACTGACTTGGAAAAAATAATTTTACTGCTTTGACATTAGAAATGTGTTGTTAATTTAAGTTAGAATTGCGTTGCTAACTTAACGATGCTAGTCATTCACTTTAGAAGGGAAATCTTGTACGCCGCCATATTAAAAAAAAAAAAACATTACTTTGTCTCTACGCTTTACAATAATGCTCCTGATTTTATTGTGAGTTCAGTTTTGTGAAATATTTCACATCCAGGAATATTTACAGATATAGGTAAATGCTAAAAAACAAGCGCTATGGCTCCTAGTGATGGAAGAATAGACATGCAGAAGAATGGCAGGGGTGAAGGGAGAGGATGTAGCCTTATGGCTAGAGCTGCCACACTTGGGGGCATATTATCAAGCGGCCTTAAAATGATCGCCGATTTAGCGGCAGAACAGCAGCAATAATGGGCTTGAAAATATGCCCTGGAGAATTCCAATAGAAGCCCATGTTCACACCGCTTTAGCTGCAGTTTTCTGCCGCTACACCGGCGATAATTTTTAACGTCGTTCTTGATAATATGCCCCTTGGAGCTGGGGAACCACGTTGGGTCGGCTCAGCATCCTGTGATTCTGGGCAAATCACTTAATCACCCCGTGTCTGCCAAAAAATGAATGTTTCCTTGTGTAATGTAATTGGTGGTCATGTAATGCGCTGCAATACCTTCGGGTCGAGTTCGGACTATATATAAATCTGCAAAAAAAGGTATTAGTATGAAGCAGGTTCAGTGACACTGGGGTTCCTGGGGTGTGTGGAAACAACTTGACCCCAAAGTATAGCTGCTTTTTTACTATAAAACCATGGAAGGGAATGAGCTTCATAATACTTTACTTGCATTAGGGCACAGGGCACCCCTGCTAAGGCATAGATAGACAGATGGACTGAGACACGGGCTTCAATGTGGCTAATAATAATACAGTTAACCGTGCAAACAAGATAAATCTATGACTTTATCTTATAACAAACAGAAAAGGACTTGCATTTTCGCAGAGCTGTTCTGCACCACCACACAATATCTCTTTCTTTATAGTGCATGTATATTTTGTTGTAACTTTAGGCTAAAAATAATTCTTACCTACATTATCCTTCATATGTTATTGAACTCGATGATCTTACTTTTCAAAACCGTTCTGAAATTTGATTGAATTGTTCAGTATATCCAAACCTTTATTGAAGGCTAACAACATAGGAGCAGGCGCTGAAAAACATTTAAAAATGAAAACAAGGTTTAGAGGAATTGAATGAGCAATATAGACAGCTATATGCTTCCAAGTCGAGAAAAAAATTAACAATTTAACTTATGACCGCACAATCGAGCCATGAATTTAAAATGAGCTAAATTAAATCAATGTTCCATTATCCTGCCAGCATCTCCAATTGTAACATTTCTATGTAATATTCCCTCCTGCATTTAAGCGCCACAATGTGATAGTGCGTGTTGGCTGTTTCACTGTAGAAGCACATATTCTGTCAAAGTTTAGTACAAATTGATTAAAAAAAGAAATCACAAAGACGCAAATTAGGGGAACAATTTCAGAATCAGCCATTGTCTGTCACCGGCAAACACAATTGTGAAGTCAAAATAAATTAAGCCAGGAAAAATAAAACCCCAAACCATATAATTATGTTGAAGAAAGTGAAAATAAAATGCTTTTAAGATTGGTCCCAGTAATTTTCACAATGCAGGAGTTAGGAAAAGCATCAACCAAGTTGAAATGGGGTTTGTGCTAAATGAGCAAATAAATACACAGATGCTTTGTAATTCCCAATAATTCATGCATTGTAAAGTAAATGAAACGTTTCTGTCAACAATAAGATTTGCTGAAGATGTGGCAGATTTCAGAGGGCAAGTTTCCTCAGAGAGATGGAGGTTCAGTAACATACAAAGACTGTAGATCCTCCCGGGAATCCCAATGTGGTCATAGCGCTAGCTATTGGCCTCGTCAATATTACATATTGTGCTGTGAGGGAGATTGCGGCTGCTGAAAGTGGCCAAAATCTCTGTGTTACTCTAAGAAAAACATACAGAAATCGACACAAAACACCGATTCCTGCATGCTATTCCTCAAAAAAGTTACTACCCATTCCCCAGATTTGTTTCTTCCTCCCCAGAATTTCCTTGGCCCTAGTAAGGTTGATTCTGGAATGGATCCGGTTAAGTATTGTTCTTGCCAACTCCTAAATAGTCATTAAGCCTTAGAGAAAAGAAAGCGAGAGAGACTAATGATGGTGTAAGATTACCAGCTCAGGACTAACATACTCACCTAGGCCCATAAAAGGACATACACACCTCTAAAGCGGTAATCTATTTTCCTTCGTGCCTATCTGTGATTTATTTTTTAATACCTATATGCCATAACTTACCAATTCCTTGTCAATTTTACTTACTTTCTCACTTAGGAAGTTTGGATCAGGACGTTAGAATAATAGATAGTATGAAAATATACCTTTATCATAAAATAACCACACACTCGGGAAGTTTTAAACTCTTATCTATGCATTATTTTGTGAGTCAGGTACCAGAACAATGTAACAAAAGACTTTTCAAGTAGGAAAATGACGATCAAAGTAAAAGGATTTAAAGACTTTACAAACTTATTTCTAGACATTGGTACCTGGGAAGGGTGGAAAAAGAAAACGGTACAAGGACATACCATACAGATTTATATACCTAGAATTGTGCAAGGACCAATCCCTGGCCAAGGGCTGGAAAGAAAGGGCTCCCGACTAATCAGGAGCCAACAGGTCAGGACAGGTGCAGTACGAGACAGGTAACCTCCGCTAAATGCAATGCCAGCGTTACACCCCTCTCTTCAGCTACTCTCGGACCCCGACTGGGTAGGTCGATTCTTCTTCCTCAGCAAACTCCTGATTCTTCTGTCAGAGTGTTCGATTAGCACTCTGCTCTCGATTCTCCTTCAGCATACGTTGGGTCAGTGTCAGTCTGTGACAAGTCGGACAATCTAACTGACTAAGCCTACCTTTGTTAAACAATTTCCAGGGCATGTACCACCCCTCAGTGTTGCAAATTTGTGTATTCCCTAGTATATGATTGGCACAATGCAGCACACATAGAAACAGCAAAAACGAGGAGAAATAAAGCATATTAAAACCAGGTATTCTTTGGTCTTAATTTTGGCACTGCCCCATATGTACGCCACCCATGTAAATATAACCAGCCTCAAAATCAATGGGTGTCGTGGCGGAATGCCCACCGCAACACCCATTGCCCTTCCCCTTTCTCGCTAAGTATAGCATGAAAAGGTGCCTTATTTACAACACTGCCTTGTTATTAATGCAAAACATGTATCACCACAGAAACGTCAAAATATTTGATGTTCCTGTGGTGATGGGGGCTTGTCTATATGCCCCCATGTGTGCTGCAGCATGCAGCACACATAGAAAGAGCAAAATACAAGGGGAAATAAATATTTTCTCCTCGTTTCGCCATCCTAAGACCAGATTTTACCTAGCTTTCATTTTTGGCACTGCCCCATCCTTGTAAATATGGGGCAGCGTCAAAAAGCAATGGTTGTTGCGGTGGAATGCCCACTGAAACACCCATTGCCCATCCCTTTGCTGCAGCGGACTGTCGCAGAAAGGGGTGTATTTACAAGGTGGCCTTAAGTCATCTTAAGTGGATTATTGCCACATTGTAAATATGGGGTATAGAGCAACGCCACCGGAGCGTCAGAAAAAATTGAAGATCCGGTGGCGTTAGGGTCTTGTAAACATGCCCTTAAGTCTGTTAAACTTCCACATTATCAGGCAAAAGTTCCTCAGATTACAAAAAGAAGCTTTTTAAGTTGTTTTTGCATTTTCTTGGAGAACTCATCCAGATAAATACGCAGGAGAGGGATATCTGTATTTTCAGGTACATTTTGTACTTGAGTTTGGAGAAAACGGTAAATGAATGATATTAGAGAGGCATATTATTTATAATTGCGACAAAAACGTTGTAGTGATTTTGCAATGAGAAAAGAAATGTGCATTTTTAACCCCCTTCTCTTCTCATGACGGAAACACGCCGTCATGATCCAAAGGCGGCCTGTGCACATGACGGCATGGCTCTGTCATGCTGCGGCCGCTCTGCCCCTGCGACACTCATTCCCCGCCTGTGTGGGCGAATTAGTGAGTGGGCGGAGTAGTGACGGAACCATGCCGTCATGACCACAGCTCAACTGTGGCTCATGACCGCGTGGTTCGGTCATGAGCATGGCGGTGCCGCACTCCTCCCCCCCCCCCAGCGCTGCGGCGGAATTACAGCTGCGGCCAAGGGTTTAAAGAAAGATGACTGGATATAAATTATCTGGGCAATGTGTAGCGCATGAAGGGATGCGACTAGAGTGGTCTAGGATTGCAGAACTTCTTCTTACATCTCCTTTCCTGACAGCAACATGTACTTTAAAGCTAAATAGGAGACGAGGATCACCATGAGAGCAGTTCCCACAACACATTGTTCTGCCCCTTTAAATCAGCTGCTACACTTAATTCCAGCTAGAGGCACAGTGTTCAAAATTGGGTTACTGGTTGATTTGGGTTTGAGCCCTAGTCGAGCAGCAACCACAATCCTAGCAAGGCTAAGAGACAGATAAGCCTTAAAATAACCTTCGCTCATCCTCTTGCAGATTGACACAGAGCTGTCAGGCTTGACATAGAGGCAATGTGTAACACATTTATGCAACACTTCAAACAGTAAAGAAGTGAAAACATTACGCAAAAAGATCCCACATCACATTTAGAAAAAATGAGTTAATTTTAATAAATAAAACGAGACCAAAATGACAAAAATCCAATTAGTAGAAACTAGAGATATTGATTTTTAAAGTTTATAGTCAAAAATAGTGCAAAAAACCACAAAGAACTATTAGGGATAGCTGGTTGTTTCCGACCAGAGAAAAGTCACAAGTTCAGGCCAATTGCGAAGGAGAGTGGGCAGGCTATAGCGATGCAGGAAGGTCCCCTGACCAGAGTACCGTAAAGATTGGTAGCAGAGCGTTGCATGGTTGCGGTAATACAGGCTTGACTGTTCCCATTGGGAACTGGGTCATGGCTGATTTGCATATGGCTGGGTCCAAACTAGATGGGCATTATGAGCTAAATAATGATGGATTAAACCCAGATCTGTGACTGGAAGGGAATGTCTGACAATGTTCAACATTCTGTCTGCCATCTTTTTGTGTTGAACTTTCTAAAAGTGCCATCCTCAGAATTCTATTTATATCCTCCCATTCAGCAATTAAGCATATAAAATGTAACAAGGTAATCCCAATGTAAACGTATAGGAGATATAGTCCTTGCAGTAGAGAAAAACGAATTTAAGAGTTTTTCACTACCAGGACATGTAAAACATAAATGTGCATGTCCAGCCTTTTGGGTGCATTGCACCCTTCCCTCTGGGTTGTCCAGTCCTTTTATATGTATAAAGACGAAAGGTTTGGGCCTGGCAAAAGGCTAATTTTACCAAGTCAAAAAGGCAATTGAAAAATGCACGCTGAGGCTCTGCAATGGCAGCCCCAATGCATGGTTAGAGGGCTACTTAGGTGGGTGGCACAAGCAGTACTGCAGGCCCACTAGCACCATTTAATTTACAGTCCCTGGGCACTTGTAGTGCACTTTTACCAGGGACTTATAAGTAAATTAAATATGCCAATTGGGTATGAGCTAATATTACCATTTTTACGACGGTCAGCACAAGCACTTCAGCACTGGTTAGCAGTGATAATGTGTGCAGAGTATTAATATCAGCAAAAAACGTGGTCAGAAAATTAGAGGAGGTAGACACACCCTAAGACCACCATAATGCTGTCAGGTTTAACACAAAACCTTTGATTGTATTTAATTTAGCACAGTAGGCTCGGACTGTACAAAGCCCATACCACGGGTAGGTATGCCTTCTAAACCTAAGAGGCCAGAGGAAGTTGGGCTGTTTGCTTCTTGATCGATCTTTGCACTGCCTATATGCCCAGATTTTAGGTTGGTGTGCTGGAGGATATGGTGTTGGCAGTGTTCTTAAGAAGAGAATGATATTTTTGGGAATGGAGGGAATGTCATTATTGGTATTTTAACTACTATTTGTTATGACTAATCTAGTGTTTTAATAACCGAAAAAAGCATATAAAAAGTGATAGTTTCAATTTCATGCAAAGCGTTTTTCAAATACTGGCTATCTTGGACCTGTAGGAGAATTTAGTTACAGCTGTATCTGGTTTACAATAGTAAACTAATAAAAGAAAAGGAATTAATTTGGCTTATCTTACTGTAACTGAAGTTTTAGAGATGGAACCTCAAAGGTTTGAACTAACTTGCTCAGAAATTTAAGGATTGGATATTGCCACAGGCATAATAAAGGATTCAAAAAAGCATGGAATGCCATTTTGGGTAGGTCCTTAGCTGATACACTATATCTGGAAATGTACATGAGTTTAAATAGAGGATTGATTGTGGTGAGCAATTCCAAGCAGTGTTATATAAGGATTTATGGGGTTGACAGAAAAGTATTTCCGCACATGACTCACCTGATGCTTCAAGTGTCCTTGGATGGGAGGATATATTAGGTAATACAAAACAGTGCATATTGAGCATTCCTCCATGGCTTGCATTGCTAAGTTTTTTTTAAAAGCTGTTATGGTAGGAAAATGAGATATTATGGCCCATATGTCCCTCCAGTCTTGCCAGCAATTAAACAGTGTTTTAAAGACGTCTAATGGGAGATCTACCCCAGATACTAAGCAGAAATCTCTACATTTATATTTACCAAGTCGCAAAAAACAAGCAAGGTGAGGAAAATCAAGAGTCTTTGATGAATAAGAGGCCCATTGGATACACACCATAAGGGGTGCAGCTCAATCAATGATTAGAAAGGATATTATTATTATATATTTATTATCATTAAGTGAATCTGTATAATAACTAATGCTGCTTCATCAATCTACTAAATCATGTTGATGTGATAGACATTCACTTGATTATTGAGCCTTAGTTGCAAAGCTATTGGCATGAGGAGCTAAATGAGGTAGCAACATCATTGATTTCCTACCTAAGCCACCTTTAAAAGAAGATATCAGGCAGAAAGACTTACTTTCTTATAATCCATCTGCCAGGAATTGGCATCACTGTTTTCTAACCAAAGTCATCTTTATAACAAGAAGCCAGACAAGAAGAAATCGCTTCCTAGCATACACCTGTCAGAAAGTGATATAACTGCATTTCCCATCACCCATCATCATTGGAAGTGACATCACTTTCTACCTTCTCCTTACTGCAGTCAACTCCTTAGGCAAGCCACCTAATGGGATACCCAGCAAAGGGTTCCCCGAATAGGAGGAATGCTCCTTTGGGACTCTGAGGGCCAAAATGGGTTTTGGCCAGAACACCTATTCCATTGAAACCTACATTGTAAAACATAAATATAATTATATGCTTCATCCAGCACCCCATACAGCCATTCCCCACAATCACACCCAGACCTAGATGACGCAAATACTCACATAGCACCCTTTACAACACACAAAATCAACTTTGAACAGTTTTCACTAACTACCACACACCCTCATACAATTATACAATATACATTGCAAATCATGCTTGTTATTGTTTGTCCTGCCGTATTCCATCTACCAGATATCACAGACTCCATCACCTACCACAAGCTTCCACATCACAGAAACTTGGATTATCCATACATTTTCACACATCATAGATATTCATCTTCCCACAGGCTAGAGAACCCATTGTGTTGAACAGGCACATAAAAGGTGTTGAGGCTTGGCTGTCGTCCATAAGTACTCATCTTCCTGTACCATAGGCAAGCATGTAGCACTCAACTTCAAGTAGCTACAGACATGCCACTTCACACTCTGTGAAAATCACCTTCCATCTCAGCTACAGGCCATCCACAAAGAACAAGGACCCGTAGCACCCATACTTGAGCGACTTCTACTTTCCAGACACACAAGCTAAAAGAAAACAAGAAACAATCTCCTCACCCTCATTGTCATACGCAACATGGTACAGCACGTCACCGCGCCAACACACTCCAAAGGATACATTCTCAACCTCGTCTTTTCAACATCAAGAATAGTCTAATGTAAATCATCCATACTCCTGGATTGACCACATTACAATCCCTTTTTCCCTGCACAGGATCCTACCAACAAATAGAGATTGATAAAAATGAGACGACCAAGCCTTCAGATTCTTCAGTGATTACTCAATCAACAACCTAATACGTGAACTCTCCTCTTGCCCTACCCATTTTATGTTCTACGCCAACACCATTCAAAATGACTTCAATGCTTTTTTCTACATGAAAACACGCACGTGCAAGACAAAACCTTCATCAACCTAGTACTCTAAAGATTTCATTGACAATAAACGGTCTGTCACTATGGCCAGACCTGACAGCTTTGAAATTGGTGAAACCGGTTGGAATCTCTGTGTTGCTCAACAACGTGTGATTCTGGGCAAATCACTTAATCTTACAATATCTAAATTTGAATGTGACCTCATGAAATGTAACTGTTGTGGATGTAAAGTGCTCCAATACCTTCCAGTTGAGTTTGCTCTGTGTAAAACTGGGGAAAAAAATCTACAGTCAGTAAAGAAAATGTAACAGAAACAAAAATTGCAAGGACCCCATGATAGTGAAGACATTCTGTACAACAATCAGACAGCTCATAAAATCAGCCAATGAAAAGTACTATATCTACATCACCATTGAAGCCACCAAGAGAAGCAGAACATATTTAAAGACAATTAGAACATTGGAATGTTGGAAGCTCCATTGAAAACATTGGAGTAGCTCCTGGCTTGTAATGGCTGGTATAAGCCTGGAGCTCCAACATTCCAATGATTCTTTGTGGCTGTGAAAAAAAGCTTCAGGGAGCCTGATGGGATTTCAATCCCCTCGCTCTCCCTGAAGCCTTTGTTTAATTTTTGGAACATTCTGCCCTCTAGTGGCAGAATGTTTTAATAGCCTTATAGCCATATGTAGCAGGCGTATAGCAGCTATTAAAGTACCGTTCCCTTGTTAAAGTCCCTTGCCTTTAGATCGGGCCTTTAACGAGGGAGCGGGCCTCTAATAGCCGGTATAGCCTGCTATGGCTGGCTATAAGGCTATATTAAGTCACTTTGTCAACCACTGCCTGATCCAATAGATTCCACACTCCACAATCAAGTACAAAACCATCAACCTCCTTTTCAGTAAAAAAAGTTAAAAGATATGACAGCACATCAACAATACCAAGTCTGCTTCTTCTCTAACACCCACCCCTTCTCATATAGTACCACAATGATAATTTTTCAAAGTCAATATTCACTGACATGTGCAACTTCTTCAAGGCCGCTTCCTGTGATGATGATGCCTTACCCTTGTCCTTCTTCAAAGCTCTTTCTGTGGAAGCTCTTTCACCCATTACTCACTATTGTCAACTTCTCCCTCACTCGAGGCATATTCCCAGAAGGTCCTAATGCTGGTCATATCCTCTCGCTCTTGGAGAAGCCTACATTAGACTCTGATGACCTCGACTACTTCTGATCCATCACCTTCCTACTCTTCATCAGAAATATCATTAAAAAAATCAGTCTATGCTCAACTTCAAATATAATTAATTCTAACTAGCTCCTGCATGACTATCAATCTAGCTTCAGAATATGCTGCAGCACAGAGACTACTTTCCACATCATAGGCAATGTGCTCATAAGAACAGATGAAAATGACCCCTGCCTCCTGATATTGATGTTACAAGGGGGGGTTAGAACCCACGCAGTCAAGGGGACCTGGGCGTTATGTAGTAAATGTAAAGAAAGGGTCCCTGTGGAGAACACGTTAAATACACAAGAACACACTTATAAATTAAATGAAGATGGGAAGGTAGTTACTGGAAAGAAGGTTGTAGTTTATTCAACAACACTGCATTTAAAGTAAATAAAGCATTTTTACATTCACTTTAAGGAGAGTGAGCAATCCGAAAATTGAAAAAAGCCCCAAGTTGGGAAGGGAATGGAGGAGGGAGAAGGTGCTCAAGGGCTGTGAAAAGGTGAAGGAAAGTACATAGGTTTAAACAGAATGTAAACAAATACAAGGGTCAAAGCAGGAATTGGAAATTATTCCAAAAACCAAACAGCTTATATGAATTGAGGCAATTATTGAAAACACAGTTCATCTAAGGACATTCGCCGGTCACATTTACAGTTCAGTGTAATTCAGGGCATGTGACGGACGTCCAAGAGTAAAAAGTCGTCGACGTTTCGACCCCTATTAGTAGGCTAGATTAAGTCCTTTGCCGGGGTCTTCATCAGGACCGTTATAGTAAGGGAAGGGACGAAGTGGGGCCGTCCTATCTGTAAAATTAAAAACCAATATCAGAAACTTCAAAATAAGCTTGACATCACAGTCACTGTCCTGTAAACCATACAGGTTGATTAATCAAGACAAGAAAACGCCATGGCGTCCGGGTCAAAGGGACCTCTGGACCAGGGGAACTAGGAGCAGAGTGCGCGACATGTCATACTCAAGCTCAATGGTATAGATCTGAGTTACCAAAACTCAGTTATCGAGGAGAACACAATTATCGAAGAATACATTAGCCAAAAGGAACTAAATAGAATGCATGGGGAGACTCACTTGTAATAGGAGAGAAATAGTGCAGTAAATAATCCAACTGAAGTACAGCTCCCAAGGGAAGGAACCTGATTCCGAGTAAACTGTAAAATGTGGGTGAAATCACAGTCGGTGATTAGTACATGTGTAAGTAGGTCATGGCAAATGGCCGTTACACGGACAAGATTAAATGGCTCAACCAGCAAATTGAGAGTTTCAGAAACCCAAACATAAGAGCAAGTTACCTTTAGTGTAGTCAAACTAACTCCAATTGGAGATAGTTGCCACGGGTCGATGTGCTGGTCTACTGCAGAATTAACTGGCAGATCTAGGTGGGAACATAACGTTTGAATGAGGGATTACCATATAGGTTCACTACAATTGTGATGAACAAATCCGTACAACATGGATACAAATATCAACCATTCGATAGGGGCTCAGCGCCGGAGTAATACATATGCATATATAGCCACAAAGTGACACTAAGAGCAGTTATAGCGTGAGTAAAACATAAGTTGTGCACTCGATGCAGAATTCAGAATTAGTGAAAATCATGAGTGACGAAAAAGTCTCTATACTAACGTCTGTAGGTCCACGCTGCTGTAAGGTGGAAGAGAAACCACCAGGACCCAAGCGGTCGGCATCAAAAGTCGGCCGACTTGGTGCTTTCAAGATTAAATCCTGTGAAACAAGGAGATTGCAATGAGGAACCCGCTCTTGTTTCTGTGCGGGGTTGGGGTCAAAACGCCTGGAATAACCACTTACTTGGGGTAATCAAGACGCAGCACAAGCCTTTAGTCCGAGTACACGACTCCGCTGAATTCCGTCTACCGCTACGCGGAGTTTGGGGGCGGAGCCTGCCACATCACGTGGGAGGTAAATACAGAAGCGTTACTACCTCGTCCAGTTCTACGGTAGCCGCTACGCGGAGTGGGGCCATCATATGACGTTAGTTGGAATTATTATGTGTGCGCTGGGTGATAATTACTAGCGCGACTCGCTATTCAATACAAGGTATTGAAGCTGAATTGGAACGTTCACAAAAGTCAAAGTATGAAATTAGTGATAATAATGATAGAGGAAGAATCACATGCACCAAAAAAGTACATGATTAAATCGACCAGCATTGACTTCAGAATTCACATACAAATGTTGGGCTGGGTGAATAGGTGAGAATTAATATTGTTGTTACGCTCACGCACTACCCAAACATGGGAGTGTAGGCGAGCGGGCACATCACAAAACAGATCATTTATTGTGGGACCTCGAAAGATCTCATTTGTACGATCGGCTGGGTAACAGAGTAAAAATTCAAAATGTATTGCGCTCACGCACTACCCAAACATGGGAGTGTAGGCGAGCTTGCTCATCGAAAAACCAAATCAATTATTGTGGGACAGCAGAGAAATGTTGAACTCGTGCACCTAACCGACATCGTGGTGTAGACGAGTAGAACATGAATATAACAATATAACAATTTAGAAAGGACCCTGCACCTCCTACGTGACAGTCAATGGTGACAACAGTGCAAACAAATCCATCATCTCAATGCAGCCAATTGTGCAAAACTGCCATCTTGCTCGTTCAAGCCATTTTTAATTGAATCTAGGAGGGACATCCATTTACATTCTCGCAAGTTTAAGACAGATGCTAGGTTACCACCTCTCCTACCCAGGGACACTTTCTCAATTACCAGATACTTTAAGTCTGACACTGTATGTCCTGAGTTCTCCCAATGGTCTACCAGGGGGGCCCCTAGGACCTTGCATCGTAGCCTGCTGCAATGTGAGGAAATCCGAGCTTTTATTTTTTGCTGGGTTTGCCCGACGTACACTTTGTTGCAAGGACATGTTATTATGTAAATCACACTGTTGGTGTTGCAGTTAGTGAGATGTTTTAATGTAAAGACTTGCTCGCCGTGTGTGAAAGTTTTGGTCTGAATGGTGGTCTCACAAGCTGTGCAGGTACCACATCTGAAGTGACCTATCACAGGTGGTAAGTTCCAGAGGCTAGTAAGTGTAGGGGGTATCTCAGGTTCCAAAAATGACTGAACCATCATATCTCGAATGTTTCTTGACCTTTTGAAGGAATGGAGGGGAAGCTGTGGTTGATCAATCTCATCAGCTATAAGCGACCAATTCTTGTTGATAACTTGTTGAACCTCATTACTCCTTGTGGTAAAAGTTGTGACACAGATCATCCGGTTCATTTCAGGTGCATCGCGGGTTTCAGGATTCAGCAAAATCCCTCGCGGGTTATACCAAGCTCGTTTTCTGGCACGTCTGACCATTCGGACTGGGTAGCCACGTAATATAAGGCGTTCACTAAGGATCTCAGACTCTTGGATGTAATTGTTCCGTGTAGAACAATGTCTTCTAATCCTCAGAAATTGGCCCACCGGGAGATTGTCTCTGAGGCCTCTCGGGTGGTGGCTTCCATATTGTAGCAGAGAGTTTTGTTCTGTAGGTTTTCTGTAAAGTGTGGTCAAAAGGTGGTCATTCTCCACATAAATGGAGATATCCAGAAAGGGTATGGATTTGTTGCTTGATTCCAGAGTGAATTGAATGTTGGGGTTCCGTTGATTCAGCCATAAATGGTACTCTTTTAGTTGGTCACTGTTACCTTGCCAGATGCACAAAACATCATCGATGTATCTGACCCAGAGGGTCAGCATGGATGAGAAAGGATTGTTTGGTGAAAAAACATGTTTCTGTTCGAAGTGGTCCATGTAAATAATGGCCAAATTCGGGGCAAAAGTAGCGCCCATGGCCACCCCCTTGGTCTGTACATAAAATTTATCTTGAAAAATGAAAAAATTCTTTTTCATCGCGATGCACAATAGATCAATTATAAACTCCGTGGGAACTTGGAACGGTGCAGTTCTTTGGTTCAATGCCGTTTCCATCACATCCAGAGCCTCTTGTTGAGGAATGCTAGTGTAAAGTGATATAATATCACAGGTTACCAAAAGTGTGGTATTGGGGTCGAATGGTCTTTCATCAATCAATTGAATCACACTTAATACCTTGACTTCATCATCTTTAAGTTGGTAACTTAAAGATGATGAAGTCAAGGTATTAAGCAAAGGCCTTTCTTTTGTACCCACCACCCCGGCAAATAAATTTCAACTGAGGACTGAACTGTATAGATTCTTTAGAAAGATTCGATTAAGGTACTTCTTTCGGAACCAGACGATAAGCCGACCAGGATCCATCACGGGCCTGAAGGAACCATCTACCTTTTTCCCACCAACCTATGCGATGAGCCCCAGAATCTTGGCCTTTGAAGACGTTGTCATGAAAGCAGCCGATCAAACTCTGAGTACCAAAAAGTTTGTTAGATTCAACCTCAGTAAGAAAGAAAAACAAGCACTTACGGATTTGTCTGCCAACAAACAGGTTGTCATCAAACCCGCCGACAAAGGCGGTGCAATCGTTGTCCAGGACGTATCTAAGTACAAAGCAGAAATTCACAGACAGCTGTCCGACGGTGTCAGTTACCAGGAATTACCCAGTGACCCATCCAGAGACTTAGCCCTCACAATTCTGTCTACCACACAAAAGGGTCTGGAAGCTGGTTTCCTAAGTGATCAAGAGTTTACATTCTTGAACCAGAAATCTCCAAGGTTGGCAACTATCTACACCTTGCCCAAGGTTCATAAAAATCTTAACAACCCTCCAGGACGCCCCATAGTGTCTGGCTGTGGTTCCATGCTAGAGCCACTATGTAAATACATAGATTTCTTCCTGAAGCCCATTGCCCTCAAAAAAAAAACGCGTATTTACGTGACACCACCCAAGTAATTCAATTGATTGATGAAAGACCATTCGACCCCAATACCACACTTTTGGTAACCTGTGATATTATATCACTTTACACTAGCATTCCTCAACAAGAGGCTCTGGATGTGATGGAAACGGCATTGAACCAAAGAACTGCACCGTTCCAAGTTCCCACAGAGTTTATAATTGATCTATTGTGCATCGCGATGAAAAAGAATTTTTTCATTTTTCAAGATAAATTTTATGTACAGACCAAGGGGGTGGCCATGGGCGCTACTTTTGCCCCGAATTCGGCCATTATTTACATGGACCACTTCGAACAGGAACATGTTTTTTCACCAAACAATCCTTTCTCATCCATGCTGACCCTCTGGGTCAGATACATCGATGATGTTTTGTGCATCTGGCAAGGTAACAGTGACCAACTAAAAGAGTACCATTTATGGCTGAATCAACGGAACCCCAACATTCAATTCACTCTGGAAACAAGCAACAAATCCATACCCTTTCTGGATATCTCCATTTATGTGGAGAATGACCACCTTTTGACCACACTTTACAGAAAACCTACAGAACGAAACTCTCTGCTACAATATGGAAGCCACCACCCGAGAGGCCTCAGAGACAACCTCCCGGTGGGCCAATTTCTGAGGATTAGAAGAAATTGTTCTACACGGAACAATTACATCCAAGAGTCTGAGATCCTTAGTGAACGCCTTATATTACATGGCTACCCAGTCCGAATAGTCAGACGTGCCAGAAAACGAGCTTGGTATAACCCGCGAGGGATTTTGCTGAATCCTGAAACCCGCGATGCACCTGAAATGAACCGGATGATCTGTGTCACAACTTTTACCACAAGGAGTAATGAGGTTCAACAAGTTATCAACAAGAATTGGTCGCTTATAGCTGATGAGATTGATCAACCACAGCTTCCCCTCCATTCCTTCAAAAGGTCAAGAAACATTCGAGATATGGTGGTTCAGTCATTTTTGGAACCTGAGATACCCCCTACACTTACTAGCCTTTGGAACTTACCACCTGTGATAGGTCACTTCAGATGTGGTACCTGCACAGCTTGTGAGACCACCATTCAGACCAAAACTTTCACACATGGCGAGCAAGTCTTTACATTAAAACATCACACTAACTGCAACACCAACAGTGTGATTTACATAATAACATGTCCTTGCAACAAAGTGTACGTCGGGCAAACCCAGCAAAAAATAAAAGCTCGGATTTCCTCACATTGCAGCAGGCTACGCTGCAAGGTCCTAGGGGCCCCCCTGGTAGACCATTGGGAGAACTCAGGACATACAGTGTCAGACTTAAAGTGGCTGGTAATTGAGAAAGTGTCCCTGGGTAGGAGAGGTGGTAACCTAGCATCTGTCTTAAACTTGCGAGAATGTAAATGGATGTCCCTCCTAGATTCAATTAAAAATGGCTTGAACGAGCAAGATGGCAGTTTTGCACAATTGGCTGCATTGAGATGATGGATTTGTTTGCACTGTTGTCACCATTGACTGTCACGTAGGAGGTGCATGGTCCTTTCTAAATTGTTATATTGTTATATTCATGTTCTACTCGTCTACACCACGATGTCGGTTAGGTGCACGAGTTCAACATTTCTCTGCTGTCCCACAATAATTGATTTGGTTTTTCGATGAGCAAGCTCGCCTACACTCCCATGTTTGGGTAGTGCGTGAGCGCAATACATTTTGAATTTTTACTCTGTTACCTAGCCGATCGTACAAATGAGATCTTTCGAGGTCCCACAATAAATGATCTGTTTTGTGATGTGCCCGCTCGCCTACACTCCCATGTTTGGGTAGTGCGTGAGCGTAACAACAATATTAATTCTCACCTATTCACCCAGCCCAACATTTGTATGTGAATTCTGAAGTCAATGCTGGTCGATTTAATCATGTACTTTTTTGGTGCATGTGATTCTTCCTCTATCATTATTATCACTAATTTCATACTTTGACTTTTGTGAACGTTCCAATTCAGCTTCAATACCTTGTATTGAATAGCGAGTCGCGCTAGTAATTATCACCCAGCGCACACATAATAATTCCAACTAACGTCATATGATGGCCCCACTCCGCGTAGCGGCTACCGTAGAACTGGACGAGGTAGTAACTCTTCTGTATTTACCTCCCACGTGATGTGGCAGGCTCCGCCCCCAAACTCCGCGTAGCGGTAGACGGAATTCAGCGGAGTTGTGTACTCGGACTAAAGGCTTGTGCTGCGTCTTGATTACCCCAAGTAAGTGGTTATTCCAGGCGTTTTGACCCCAACCCCGCACAGAAACAAGAGCGGGTTCCTCATTGCAATCTCCTTGTTTCACAGGATTTAATCTTGAAAGCACCAAGTTGGCCGACTTTTGATGCCGACCGCTTGGGTCCTGGTGGTTTCTCTTTCACCTTACAGCAGCGTGGACCTACAGACGTTAGTATAGAGACTTTTTCGTCACTCATGATTTTCACTAATTCTGAATTCTGCATCGAGTGCACAACTTATGTTTTACTCACGCTATAACTGCTCTTAGTGTCACTTTGTGGCTATATATGCATTTGTATTACTCCGGCGCTGAGCCCCTATCGAATGGTTGATATTTGTATCCATGTTGTACGGATTTGTTCATCACAATTGTAGTGAACCTATATGGTAATCCCTCATTCAAACGTTATGTTCCCACCTAGATCTGCCAGTTAATTCTGCAGTAGACCAGCACATCGACCCGTGGCAACTATCTCCAATTGGAGTTAGTTTGACTACACTAAAGGTAACTTGCTCTTATGTTTGGGTTTCTGAAACTCTCAATTTGCTGGTTGAGCCATTTAATCTTGTCCGTGTAACGGCCATTTGCCATGACCTACTTACACATGCACTAATCACCGACTGTGGTTTCACCCACATTTTACAGTTTACTCGGAATCAGGTTCCTTCCCTTGGGAGCAGTACTTCAGTTGGATTATTTACTGCACTATTTCTCTCCTATTACAAGTGAGTCTCCCCATGCATTCTATTTAGTTCCTTTTGGCTAATGTATTCTTCGATAATTGTGTTCTCCTCGATAACTGAGTTTTGGTAACTCAGATCTATACCATTGAGCTTGAGTATGACATGTCGCGCACTCTGCTCCTACTTCCCCTGGTCCAGAGGTCCCTTTGACCCGGACGCCATGGCGTTTTCTTGTCTTGATTAATCAACCTGTAGGGTTTACAGGACAGTGACTGTGATGTCAAGCTTATTTTGAAGTTTCTGATATTGGTTTTTAATTTTACAGATAGGACGGCCCCACTTCGTCCCTTCCCTTACTATAACGGTCCTGATGAAGACCCCGGCAAAGGACTTAATCTAGCCTACTAATAGGGGTCGAAACGTCGAAGACTTTTTACTCTTGGACGTCCGTCACATGCCCTGAATTACACTGAACTGTAAATGTGACCGGCGAATGTCCTTAGATGAACTGTGTTTTCAATAATTGCCTCAATTCATATAGGCTGTTTGGTTTTTGGAATAATTTCCAATTCCTGCTTTGACCCTTGTATTTGTTTACATTCTGTTTAAACCTATGTACTTTCCTTCACCTTTTCACAGCCCTTGAGCACCTTCTCCCTCCTCCATTCCCTTCCCAACTTGGGGCTTTTTTCAATTTTCGGATTGCTCACTCTCCTTAAAGTGATTGTAAAAATGCTTTATTTACTTTAAATGCAGTGTTGTTGAATAAACTACAACCTTCTTTCCAGTAACTACCTTCCCATCTTCATTTAATTTATAAGTGTGTTCTTGTGTATTTAACGTGTTCTCCACGGGGACCCTTTCTTTACATTTCCTGATATTGATGGACCTTTCAGCCACCCTTGATGAATTCGACCATCCAAAACATAACATCCTGTAACGACCGGATTCTCGGACCAGATAGAATCAGCTCATTAGATCACCACCAACCCAGCCAGAACGTAATCACCTCCCTCCTTAGGACCTATTCACAACAGGTATCTATGTCTTCTACCCAAGGATGGGGAATTAGCAATGTACTTGCCTAAGTTTTCTACGATATCACACTCATACCAATTAGTCTCGCGGCAACTTAGGCCCAGACCATTCTACCCTGGGGCAGTCCTGATTATATAACATTACACACTGGCCACAACCAGTGCTCTCTCAAGCCACAATCCGGTGGGTATACATCCCAGTATCCTCCCTGGTACTCGCTTAACAAGCCACAATCCGGTGGGTATACATACCAGTATCCTCCCTGGTACTCGCTAAACAAGCCACAATCCTGTGGGTATAGCGCCGCATCCCAACGACGATCACTTTCCTATGAATACCATTAGCTCTCATTGGGGAATCTCCTGCTATTTACTAAGGGTAGAATACTACGATATTATGAGTCACAATGATAACGAAATTAGATGATATGCGACTTATCCTCTACTTCAAGGGCTCCTCTCTCCCTCATTATTCGGTCACTGCTTACCTGATCGGGAGTTGCGTCCGTTCGCGTAATAGTAACTGACTAGAAGAACAGGTTACCTTCTCATATAAGAATAAGAGGCACATGCCGGTTCACTAAGAACTGGGGTACTTTATTTAGCATAACAATAATATCAATATGACACTATACTATAACATATATAGCCTGCAAAGGGAAAAATGAAAGGTTAGAATGTGCACGTTACAAAGAAAGGGTCGATGTCACCTTAGCAATATGAAGTCTGGACTCAGCAGTCATCTGGGTTCCCTTCTCGTCTGTGTCTTGGCTCGTCTTTAGGGTCACACCTCTGCAGTCACGGATACATGTCTGCACCGCTATGCTCTGTCTCCTTCGCCTCCCTCCAAGTCACTGGAAACTTCCTCTCATCAGCTGCTTTCTCTCTCACTGTTCTGCACTACTCCTCTCTCCTCTCAATCACGGACCATCTTCACTTCTCAACTTCGATCTTATAACTCAGTTTCAGCCACTCTGGTATTCGTTCTCTTAACTAACTGCTTCACTTTGAATGCTCTGACCTTAAAGGTTAAAGCTCGCCAGCTGCTCCAGCTAAAATAACTTCAATCTTTCTAAGAGAGTATCAGCTTCTCCATCTGTCTCGGACTTTAAAATGGCGACTGTCTGCCCTGAAATAATTAATGGCATTGATGCTAGCGGCTAGCTGCCGCCTACAGACTGACTGATTCACTGCCTCATGCTTTCACTAATATGGAAGCTTGTCCCTTCATGGAAAGTTACGGCCAGTAACCTGCCGCCCACCAAATTCTTGTACCTCCCCGTAGCAAGGACACGTTCCCAGCCGGCCGGCCTGATGTTGTGTCTTCGGAATGGAGAAAAATACAGTCTTTCGATAAGGGCCAGCCTGAGCCGGTTCTCTCCAAGCGAACAACACCTCATAACTAAAATATTACATTTGACTTAGAAGCATCTCAAGCTGCCGGGGCAGAAAGAAAGATGGAGTCTCTCCCGTTTGAGGCCTAAAAGGCCCGAAATAAGCATAACTCCATCGAAGGTATACTAACACTCTTACAAAAGGACGGATTATCATTAATACTAATGAATCTATCCCCTAATATAAGTTTATAAGCCCTGATCTAAGGAAAAGGGTACAGAATTAATTGGCATGCCTTGTGAATAGGCTCTATTTACTGTTCTAATCCTTCCACTAGAATGATAGTAGACTGAAGTCACATCCAATCACCTTCCCTCAAGGAAGGGCCGAAAAAGTCGGCCAGAACACATCCACACCCTAGAATCTCAAATGGGATCAACTTGCACTGTTTTTTCTGGATCTCTTACTACCTTTCCAATCAACATCAATTTGTTGACAAGGGGACCTTCAGGTCCCTAAAGATTTCTATCACCTACTGAGTCCACAAGGGTTCAATACTGTCTATGGTCATCGTCAACCTCTACATAGAGCCACAAAAACAGCAGCATCTGGAATCACCAAAATGCAATTGATACATACCTCAAACTGAAAGTCCCCTCTACTTCAGACGCCCTATGCCTTGAACACTGACTTCACCTCATCCAGACATGAATGTCCGGTGAGTATTTAAAGTTTAACCAAAAATAACAAGACAGAATTATTGTTATTTGCCAAGAACAACATGAAACAAAAAGTACATGCCTGCCTTAATTACATAAACCTTGGTGGTTTGAACTCCAACTTACACTGAATGCTGTGTAACTGGGATTCACTTTGTGCACTAACTATACCTTCAAGGAGCATATTGTGAAAAAACAAAGAGTACTTAGTGCCAAGTCTATCTTCTAAAGAAAGTGATAATTTTCTACAAGAAAGCAATGTCACAACTGCTGTTCTGATCCTCATACTTTCATATCTCTATGGTGGTATCACCCTTTTCCATGTCAGTGCTGACTTCAAACAGACACCCCTAATTACTTAGCATCCGTCATGCCGCAGTATGCCTTATCCAGTGCTGTAAGAAATATAGTCAATTCACCAACATACCGATTGAACTCTATTGGCTCCCCTTTGCCTCTTATCTTGCAGACAAGCTTACCATCTCTGCTGACTCCATGAGCGCCCACTGGCAGGCTGCCATCAGACTGGAGACTATAAAGTGTAATAAAAAGGAAAAAAAATAAGTAGCTGGCCTTTTCTATCTATGCACCCATTACCTGGATCCTAAAATCATCTGCTTACCTATAAGACTTCCTCAATGCTGCTCCAACGTAGAACTAGTTTAAGACTCACCTCTTAAAAGAAAGGTACAACATAATGCAGTAACAATCTGATAAACATTAGCAGCTGGCAGGGAATGAGGGTGGAGGGGCAGGGGGAAATGGGGGTGGCGAGGGACAAAATATACATTTAAATTAATAAAACACTTACCTGTTCCTCCGGCGGCATCTCTCCTCTGCTTCTCGAATCCCCTAATCAGGAAGCACTAAGGCTCCCCATAGCCAATAACACTGCAATGCAGCATTGTGATTGGTCTGAGCTCTGTGGATTGGCGCTCAGAAGGGGACTGGGGACTTGGACATGTTCTCCACCAGGCTGTAGCCTGGCAGGGAACATACAAAGTGAGTATGACTGTTTGGCCAAGCTAAGACTGCCCGCCAAGCCGTCATGGGAACTTGGAGTGTGCAAACCACTCTTCCACCTGTGCCTTCAGCCCCACAATAACCCAGCCCCGAATCTGCGAAAAATAAAATTATAGCAACCACGTTATTATCATTCTATTTTTCCTGCTCAAAGAGCAGTGGGGCAATGCTCCTCTGCCTTAGCGCAAAAGCTGCCCCCGTAAATAACCAGCTACTTCTCCTATTACTCATTGATGTAATGCATAGATTTGACCCTGCGCCACACTCCACTGTCTTTTTGGCTGGGTTCACAAAATAAAAATAGCAAAAAACATATATACTTACATATTGAGACATGCGCGACGTAGTTAGATATACAAGAGAACAAATCTAATGCTTTCATGTCATCACAATCAGAAATGAAGTTGTTTTTTCAGCGAGTACTTCTGACCTACCACATAAGGCTCATTTCTGCATCTTGAATCTATCTTTTGTTGTATCCTAAGGCTAAAAAATACATAATTATTTACATACATCTTCATATAAAATTAAAATCAATGACCTGACTCTTCCAAACTATTCTAAAATTTTATGGAATTGCTCATTATTTCCTGAACTTTTATTAAAGGCTGATAACATAGGGACAGGCGAAGCAAAACATTTTAATAAGAAAGCAGAGTTAGTGTAGAGGAATGACAATGAGCAAATTAGACAGCTCTATGTTTGTCATATTGTTTCTCAGTCGAGAAGAAAATTACATACTTAACTTATGACCGCACAGTCCAGCCGTGAATTTAAAATGTGCAAACTTAAATAAATGTTCCATTATTTTGTCGACCTCTTCAGTTGTGACATATATAGGTAATATTCCCTTCTGCATTTAAGCGACACAATGTCATAGTACGTGTTTGATGTCTCATTTTGGAAGCACACATTTTGTCAAAGTTTTCTACAAATTGGTATAACAAGAAAACTGGAATGAGGCCAAAATTTGAGTAGCAATTTTATGATCAACCATAATGTGTCTGTCAAGGACGAACACAATTAGGAAATCTAACTTGGCCAAGTAATGAAAAAGAAAACGCAGGAAATTATATTCAGGAAAGTGAAAAAGAAATGCATTCAACATTGGCCCCAATACTTTGCATAATGTAAGATATTAAGAAAACCATCAAGCAAGTTGAAATGTTTTTTGTGCTAAGTAGCAGATCCACAGAATGTTATTTGCAGGACTCAATAATGCAAGCACTGTAAAGTAAATTATATTTTTCTGTCTACAATAATATTTAGTCACATGCCAGTTTATAGTCAGAGAAATGAAGGTTCAGCAACATGCAAAAGATGCATACTAAGGTGGCCAGGCACCTGCAATTATCATGTGATGTCTGACTTGGAGATTTCGGCTGCTGAAAGCAGACAAAAACTCTATGTAACACACCGGGAAATAACGTGGGGATTGGCACATAAACACTGATTCCTGTATCTTATATCTCAAACAATTGTAAAATAGCCTTATACCCCTCTGACAAGAGCTATACATATTGTTAAAGGCCCTGAACCCAAGTAATGGGCCTATATTGAGGGAGAGGGATTTTATCAGTTGGTGTAGCCAGAGGCAGATGGGCCATAGGGCTATTAGAACATTCCATCCACCGAGGGCAGAATGATCTTAATGAAAAAAGGAGAAATAGAAAGACAAACAATGACATATTGGAGCAGAAGTCTTATACCAGCCATTATTAGCCCTGCACCACTCCATTGTCTTTAGTGGAGCCCTCAACATTCTACTTTTTCAATATAGCCTTAGACCCCGACCTAGCAGGCTCTACCGGGCATTAAAGGCCTGCCCCAGCATTAACAAGGGAGCGGGCCTTCAATGGATGATAGAGCCCGCTAGAAGGGCTCTAGGGTTATTACAACATTCTGCCCCAAGAGGGCAGAATGTTCTAGTTACTAAAAACAAAGGGGCATATTAACAAGGCGAAGTATTGCCACTTTTTTGGCGAATTGTGCTGAGAAAGCGGTGATACTACTAGAGCCCTATCCACAAGGGCATGTTAACGCCTGCCACATGCCCACTTTGCATGTCAGCGAGAAACATCGCTAATGACATGCAAAGTGGGCGTTCCCACGTCCAACCACATGTAAAATGTGGTTGGAGGTGGGAACACCCTATTACCAAGGCAGGCGTTGGGAGACAAAAACCTGCGATAAACTCGTTTATCGCAGGTCTCCCAACGCCTGCTCTGAACAGGTGTTAAGGCATTGATAACATGGGGGTGTGGATCATAACGCTGAATCCACCCCCCCATATTATCAAGGCACACATTAGTGCGTGAAAACAACGTTTGTTTTCATGCGCTAATGTTCTATATCGCAAACTATCGCCTGATTTCATTTCGCCTACGTGATGCGCATTGATAATTACGCGCTATCACGGTGAAAAAATCCGGCGATAGCCGGCGATATGAGGATGTGCGATGTGCGTTTTTTAATGCACTGCTAGATAATATGCCCCAAAGACCTCTTGGAGCCCAAGGGGGTTTAAATCCCCTCAGGCTCTGAAACAACATTGGAATGTATTCAATGGAGTGTTCCACATTCCAATATTCTAATCACCTTCTACACATGAATAATGATTCGCTCAACACAGGCACCCTTTTACTAGGGTGCAAGGGTGCTAGAGTTGGTGCTAGGCAGCTGAATTTAGTGCCAGAAATAGGGAAAACGCAGGGGTGTACCACACAATGTTAAATACGCTGCATCCCTGCCTCTTGAGAATGGCAGAGTGTGGCGTTACCAAATGTAGCTTCATGTTGCGCTCCGCAATTCCATTGTAAATATGCCTCTATATCGTTTTGAGGGGTTGGAGCAAATAGAGCCAATATGTCCAATATTGGTGCACAAGTGCACCTGGCTTTTAGGTTAACATTCACAATTTAAATGATTCCTTTTTACAGTCATGGTCTCTCTATTCAATCCACACAGTTGGTCCGGCATGGTAATCAGAAATTGGAGCCAGTGCTCAACATTAGACACCCTGAGAAAGACAAGCAACAAAGGAAGCAAAACTCACCCACCCACTACTAAAAATGTGTTTGAATCAAGAGAAAGAAAATAGAATCAGTCTGACAAAAAAAAACAGATGTTAATAAATATAGTCACCTTGAATGGAGATGAAAGACAAGCCATGGGGAATTTTATGTGAAAACTTCAGGTCACACAGAGGGGCATATTACCAACAAGTAGCGATATTTATCGCTAAATAGGCTTAGCGACAATTTCTTTATCGCTGAGCATCGCCGGAATTTATCGCTGAGGTAACGTGCTATTAGCAACGTATCTCTCCAAAGCAATACATTTTCCGGCGATAGCGGCGAAATGCGTGAATATCGCTGAGAATACAGCGATATTCACTCATTAGCGATGAAATGCTCTTAGCCATGCTATCCCCCTCCCATTGGATAACATGGCTAAGAACTGGTCTGAGCAGGCGTTAGTTTTTGGAGATATTCGCGCGTAGCGCTAATATTTCCAACACTACGCTTGTGTTGGTAATAGGCGATAGCGATGTTAGCGACTGCTGTCAGTCGCTAACAGGTTGGGAACGCCCACTTTGCATGTCATTAGCGATAAATTTCGATGACATGCAAAGCAGGCCCCAAACCGCTCGCTATCGCCTACAAGCTGTCTCTAACTGCTGTTAGCGACAGCTTGCTAATAGGGCGATAGAATTATCGCTGCTTAGCGGCCGAAAACGGTCGCTAAAGCGGCGATAATTCACTATCGCCACCCTTGATAATATGCCCCTCAGTTCCTTATGGTTCAGAGTTCATTAAACTCTAACCTTTCGACTTTATAGGGAAGAGTGCAATAGATATAAAAAGAAGGACATTCTGCCGCTTCTCTGCAATTTGAGAAATTCATTCACATGTATGTAAGGGAGAGGGATGTCTATGTTGCCAAGATAGATTTTATACTTGAGTGCAGAGAAAGAGTTGTCTGGGTAAACTTTTTCCTTGAGTGCATAGAAAGTGGTGAAAGCAAGATATTAGAGGAGCAAAAATATTTGGGGTAATGCTGGTAATGCTGGTAATGCTGTCATCCACAAGTCCTCATGTGCCAAGCCAAGCAGGTAACTCCATGGAGCTGCTGATGTCATTTTATACATTTGATGAATTATCAGATCTTCTCACTACTTCGTCCATCTGACATGCCTACACCACCGTCTTGGGTAGCTTCAAACTCCTAGACAACACAAGCTCAAAAAAGTAAGAGAGAGCTTAATCAGCCTCATTGATACACTCAATGCAAACCACTCATAGCCCTTGACTGGGCCGATCAGTTTGCCATCTCTATCCCTCTGCTCAGTATCCTTCCAACAAACTAAGGCCAGCACAAAAGAAAAAGCACAACCTTCAGATCTGTTGAAAGATTTCTTATTACAGAGCCAAGTATTTATTTTATTTATTTATTTTATTTAAGTATTTTATAGCGCATGAACTTGACCCATGAGGGAATCAGAGTGCTTTACAAGGTTTACAGAAGAGAACAAACAAAATGGCATATATGTACAGGAGTATACCCAAAAATAAAAAATAAAAATTGGAGAGGGGCAGTGGTGCTGGACCCATGGGGAGTAAAGAAAACACAAGTGGATGGTTACGTTAACAGTTAGAGACCGTAAAAACCCCACAGAATCTTGGTGGAGTGAATAGGTGAACTGCGATAAAGGCGATTAGTCAGGCACAACTGTAGTGGTCGACGGCAGAGCTCAGATGAGGAATTTACCCATGATGAAAGTTTTAGCCTCTTTTTTGAAGCATGCCAAAGAAGGGAGTCTTCTAATGGCGGGTGGGAGAGAGTTCCAAATTCTTGGTGCGGCCCCGGAAAAAGCCCGATTGTAGGTTTTTTTCTTCCGGAAATGGGCAGGTTGGAGCAAGAGGTCTCTGGCGGACCGAGAGTTCCTGTTTCTTTTAGATACCACTAGTCTCTGTGCCAGATAAGCAGGGGAGTTTGTGTATAGAGCCTTGTGTGTGATGCATGCCAGCTTCAGCTGTATTCTGGCCTCGAGGGGAAGCCAGTTGAAAGCTTTCAGTTGTGGAGAGATATGGTAAATTTTCCTGGTGCCAGTAAGTAGTCTAGCAACCGCGTGAGGCAGGCTTTTAAGGGTGCCAGGGAAAGCTTGGGTAAACCAGAGAGGATGGAACAGCCATATTCCAGCCTAGAGATGACTAGTGCTTGGACTGACATTTTTAGGTCAGAAGCGTTGATGAATGGTTTCGGCTCCTTAGGTAGCTCAGATGGAACCTGGCTGACTTGGCAATCGAGTCAGGTGGTCCCACATGTTCAAGTTGCTGTCGAGGATTATACCCAGGGATTAGGCCGAGTCAACGATGGTCAGCGGGCAGTTTAGGGCTGTGATGGCCATGACCAACATCTGAATCTCAGGGTTTGCTTTTGTAGGGGAGATTAGGAGGAATTCAGTTTTCTTTGCGTTGAGTTTAAGTTGGTTAGAGGGCGAGCCATTAAACAGTCAGCTTCAGGGCCTCATTCAGGGATAAGAACTCCTTGAGCAAAGAGATTTTAATGTATAGTTGGGTATCGTCCACATACATATGGTAGGAGATGTTAGCGGAGCGAAGAACTTCGGTAGCAAGCTCTAGGTAAAGATAAAAGAAGGTGGCGGACAGGATTGCGCCTTGACGGACTCCAACCATGACCGGGGTAAGAGCTGATAGTTTGCCGTTAATTAAGAATCTCTGTGATCGGTTGTGGAGGAAGCACCTAAACCATTCTAAAACAGAGCCATCCAACCCCATCCTAAGTTTGAGGCGTTTGAGTAGTTTTTCATGGTTGACCATGTTGAAGGCCGAGGAAACGTCTAGAAGGATAAGAAGGCAGGTTTAGCCTTGGTCTAGGGCTTGAAGGGCATCATCCACGATGTTGACCGTAGTAGTTTCAGTGCTGTGCCCCAGTCTAAATCCAGATTGGAAGTCGGCAAGCAGGAGGAAGTTGTTGATGTGTTGACTTAGTTGCTGTTGTACACACTTCTCTAACACTTTGGCTAATAGAGGGATGTTGGAGATATGTTTGAAGTTGTCAGGGGAGGCAGGATCCAGTGATGGATTTTTTAGAATAGGGAGGACTTGGCCGGCTCTCAGAGGATCAGGAATCGATCCTTGCTGGAGAGAGACGTTGATAATTGCAGTTCAGCAAGGGACAAAGGATTGGGAGGTAGCAGCGAGGTAGTTGGATTATAGGAGGTCATTAAAGTGGTTATTCGGTTTTAAGGTGGAGAGGATTTTAGCGACGGAGTCTTCGTCATAGTATTTGGAATTGGTCCAACGTGCTTTGTTTTTAGGAGAGGCCAGAGGGAGTGGCGTGGAAAGGGGGGCTGGTCAGGAAGGGGTTGAGAAGATATAGCGGTACTGAGTTCTTTTCCTAAAGCAGTGATTTTATCAGCGAAGAAGGAGGAGAATTCCTTAGATGACATTAAAGATTGGGAGCTTCTTTATGTGTTTTAGCCAGTTTATTTGATTGGTGTTTGACCAGTTCAAAGAGCTTGTAGGGTCTATGTGTGGCATTCCCCAGTTCCGATCTGAAGTACTCTTTCTTTGAATTGAGGATGTTCTTGTTATAGGAGTTTCTCGACTGGCGGAAATGTGCAACAGAGGGGTGCTGCCTCAAGGTTCTTTCAGATTGCCAGAGGGTTCTCCTCTCCATGTTGAGGGATCCAGTGAAACAGGGGTTTCTGTCTTTGATTTGTATTCTTTTTAGTTTTACTGGGGCAAGGTCATCCAGAATGTTCTATATAGCCGCTGAGTAATGATCGTTGAGGTCACTGGCCGTGTTTATATGCGGGGGGACAGATTTGCAGCGAGTCTCCAGTTTCATGTGGTCAAGGTTCTTGGTGTCTCTGAACCAGCGTTTCATAATCACCGGTCGTGGTGCCTTTGTCTTGTGGGTCCCGGGTAAAAGGAAGGCCATGGCGTGGTGGTCAGACCAGTCACATGGGTCAATGGATATTAGCTGAACTGAAGATTCCTTGGCGATGATCCAATCCAGGTGGGCCCCTTTTGAGTGAGAGCAAACTTGGGTCAGGGGTTGATCGGTTAGGAGATCTTTTATAGCATTGACGTGGGGATCCTTAGGGTCATTACAGTGCAGGTTGAAATCGCAGAGGAAAACCTCTTTAGTGTTGGAGGTAAGTAAGTAAGTAAGTAAGTAAGTTTATTGCTTGATTAATTAAAATCTTAGCAGTACACACATCAGTAAAAAATTTATAAAAGGATACATATATGTGACATCATTTCATATTGTCTTAAAAAAAAAAAAAACAACGTGATGGATATGCATTAAAATCGGCCAATTTTCGGGTTAAAATGACATACAGTTTGTTTGTGATGAAGGTATAAAATGTAAGGAAGAAGTAAGGGTGAGTCCCAGTCTGGGGGTGACGCCAGTGTCCGTAGTTCTAATAGTCTATTGTGTGGTTGTGGACGACTGCCTCAGGGTCGGAACGTAGTGGAAGTCAAAGAGAATTGCCGGATAAAAGAGCTTGGGTGAGCGCAACTGTGCTCAGGCTGCGGCGAGAAGCTTTATTTGGGCAGTTTTCATGTAGCGGACGAAGCTGCAGGTTAGTTTAACGTTGGCCCCGCTGAAGCACGCCTTCACTGCCTGTCTGCACGTCCGGATATGCATTTCATTTAGATGCGGTTTTAGCAGTTCTCTCCTCTCCCGGTCTAGGAACTTACATATGCATAGGAGATGCAGCATATCTTCTTTAGTTTCGCCACATAGTCTGCATTGTGTAGATGTGAATATTCGTTTCCAGGGGGGCAAATGTGGTTTGACAGGAAGGATGCCCATCCTCAGGGCCAAGAAGCCTTCTTTTAAAGGCCCGGAAAAGCTGGTACCGAAGTACGGTTGTGGTGAGCATTTTGGATAGCTTTGTATCACGAACCAGCTATGGGCCCTCTTATTTAGACATTCTTTATCATTTGCGGTGGAGACGAGCTTTGTTGACTTATTCACCAGGTCTTTTACGGTCTTGAATGGGAGTCCTGACTCCCATATATTCTCCAGGGCTAACAAGCTGATCCCTGATTGGAGGTAGTCTTTGGCCGGTGAGGCATGTTTCCTTGAGATTTCCTTCCATAGGAATGAGTTCAGCGAGCCCGCCTCTGCACTCTTTATTTTATACCAGTTCTTTACATACGCGGCCTTCCTGCTTATTCTCTGGTTTACTATTCCAAATTCGAGGCGTAGTTGGAGGAAATCTTAGTTGTGATGATTTCCAAGAGGTGATCAGTGAAAGAGTCATTCAAACCTGGGGGGTGGTAAAAGATGTGCAAATTGCACAGATGCAATGAGTTACTGCAAATGGAGAGGGCGAGGAATTTGCAGGAGTCAGTAGTGTCCGCCGTCAGTTCCGTGAGAAGGAGGCTGGAGCGGTAGATGCAGGCGATGCCTTCTCCTTTCCTGCTGTCGAGTCTAACAATATTGATGTGCTTCAACTCATCTCACACTACCAGATCCATGTCTGACATCAACACTCTTTGAAAGAATTTCAAACATTTTTGGGAAAGCTATGAGTACATGTATGCCCCAATTACAGTATACACAAGTGCAAGCCAAAGCCTTCAGCACTCTGGTACTGAAAATTAACAATCCATCCGCAGATAGGAAAGAAAATAGAAGTAAAACAGAACATCCATGGACCTCTTGATTATGTAGCTCCTCTGTTTTCGCAGATAGCTTATCAACCAAAGCAAAGTACTGCATCAACACCATCAACTAAGCCACCAACAGAAGCAGAATGCACTGCATCTCACCCCTGCCAGAACCACCTATTTCTCACTCCACAGAAAAGTGAAATACCATCAAACTCTTTTTCATCTCTTACACCCAACCCTTCCCAAAGAATCTTGTAATGGTCAGCCTTCAAAGCTTTATCTCCCCCAGATCCCAATGACATTCTCAAGCCCCCTTATAGGCACTACTTGTGAAGATAAGGTTTTACTATTGTCTTTGTCAAACCTCTCTCTGGGGATGCTCTCTTACACCTACTTATGATAGTCAATCCATACCTCACTCAAGGCATCTTCCCAGAAGCTCTAAAAATAGGCCAGATAGTCCCACTCCTAAAGAAACATACACTAGGCCCTTATGAAATTGCTAACTACCGACACATCACTCACCTACTATTCACCCGCCCAACAATGCCAATCATCTGCTGCATGACTACCAGTATGACCTCCGATCAGGCTTCAACAAAGAGACCATTACCTTACACATCACAGACGATGCCATCTTGACCACAGATGAAGATGACCCTTTCTCCCTCATACTACTGGACCTCCCAGCTGCACAGTTGACTATGCTTTCCTCATACTCACTCTTAGTCTCAAATGAGATTCACAAGTAATGTCCTTCAGTGGCTCTGCTTCTACCTTTCCAACTGACATCAGTTTGTTCACATGGGTACACCCAGCTCACAAAAGATCCTTATCACTTGTGGAGTCCCCAGGGTATCAAACTGTCTTCTGTCATCTTCAGCCTATAAATGGAGTGCTTGGTGTTCTAATAAAAAATATTAGCATGAGGATTCACCAATATGCTGATGATACACAACCCTACTTGAAAGTCTTCAGATAACTCATGCTTCCAACACTGCTTGCAGATCACCAAGACCTGGCTGCCCATAGCCTATCTGAACATCGGCTCAGCTAAGATAGACATCTTATTATTTGTAAGAGCAGCAAACAAGTTACTGCACAAACCTTGCTCAATGGCATGAACCTTGATAGCTGCAAACCCCAACTTTTACTGAATGCCAAGTCACTTGGATCCACCCTGAATAGCAATCTGAACCTCATGGAACACATTGCCATAAACCAACCACAGCCTGGTACCAGCTTTATCCTCTAAAGAAAATCAAGCCATTTCTTCCAGAAAGCCACTTCAAACTGTTTTTCAATCCCTTGTACTCTTATATCTGGATGGTGGTAAGGTCCTAATCCACATCGCCCCTGGCTCCATGCTGGTACCCCTACATACTACAGCACTTCTCATCAGGGTCTAAAGAATCATGATCCAATTTCCCCCATCCTAATGGAACTCCATTGGCTTTCCTTGCTGGCCCACAGCATTTTCAAAATCAGCTGCATCATTTACAAAAGCATCATGAACAGCAATCTGGCTTCTCTTCAGATGAGCTCAAACTCTCGGGTGGTTATTAGCTCACAAGCAACCAGGACAGATCATACTGCAGACTAAGCTGTATGAAAATAAAAGAAACAAGACAGATGCCTGTTTCGACTGTACATCCAGGATCTGAGTAAAAATAGGAGAGAAGACCCCTCGTGTTCCAGGGAACAGGTTGCTATCTGACCAAGAAAGTCTAGAGAAAATCCCTGGAATAGTATTAGAGATTACAGCAAGAAGGGGACAGATGCACTTTCTATGTCCACAGGACCCGTAGGTCTATTGTGAGGGGACACACCAAATACCAAAGTATAGCGTTTACAATTTTGTATTAAAAATTAAAGTCTAGTATTAAAATTTCAGAAGGAAATCAATCAATTCTTCTGAAAACATACAATCCATTTAAGAAAAATACAATGTCAACAAAGTAGATTACATTTCATACTAAAAGTTTGTTAAAAAAAACACATACATACCATATTCTGGATTTAAAAAGAAGGTCATACGAGGATCTAGACATGAACCATATACAATACAATACAGAAATAGCAATAACGCAGAATACACAGAACAAAAAAACAACCCCACTAGTAACACTAGCTCAAATATTGTATCAACTGATCTATGGGATCCAATAGCCTTACTAGATTTGCATAGTTATACCACAATTGTTAGGTTTTGTATACAGTTGGTATCTTCTAGGCTTTCATGGATTCTCAATATTTTCCGGGCGTCGACGCATTTCGGTGTTAGTACCCTTGATACGGTCACACCTTCCTCAGGACAATTAGTACTGGGGTCCAAAATTTCATAGAGAAAAAGTTTTTTTCTTTCTGTGTATTAAAGAGATATCTATCATTATTGTTCACCTGGAGATTTTACATATTTTACAATGATAGCATTTGCATCTACATCCAGGATCTGAAACATCATCCTTGATTCTATCAGGACTGCCCCAGTGCTGCTCCAAAGTAGGAAAGAGCTGAAGACTCACCCCTATAAAGAGCACTCCATCTCAATGCATTAATTGTGCATAATCCTACTTTCTCATTTATTACTCATTGACTTCATGCTTGTCGTTGACCATGTACGGCACTTCCTTGCAGTTTGGCTAGATTTGCACTATAGAAATCATTTGTCAGCGAGAATAGGGAACAACATTTTAAAGGGAGTTAGCCACTTTTAACTTATCTGGCTAATGGAAATCACATAAAGGGATGCTTCTAAACCTGTCTGGCCTCAGGTGGCCTCCTCTTTTATCCTTCTGGAAATATCCACTTTAAAGTATTACAAGGCACCAAGATGTTTGGATCACTAGAAGAAAAAGTCTCTCAGAACCCTGATATGTTCCTTCAATTTGGCTCTCACCCCTCATTCCAGCTAGAGGCAAGGTCATTCATTGCATTTTATTTATCTCTGGCTCACACATTAGGCTTGGATTGTTAAAATCCGCGACAAAAGGTGGGTCTGTCCAATACCCTAAGAGGTCAGTGGAGGCTCGTATAGGTTCCACCTCCTTGTCGCACCCATATGATTATGATAAACGTACTGTGCTGCAAACCGAAGGCTATATCAGGAGAAACTACATTGAGAAAAGTGTGTCCTGTGAATGAGTCGAGAAGCACACATTTTTTATTGTTTTTCCTTTTTAAGTATGTTTTCTTTGTTATTTCCTATGTTTGACTTTTCTTACTTGTTGTGTGATAAGAACGTGATTTGTTTAAACTATTGGTAAGTGCAAAACTCCAGTCACGGCTGGCAAGGTTCGTGGGTGGGAGGGGGGCGGGAGGTCACGTAGGGAGGTCGTGCAGTGTGTTTAATTTAATATTAAAAAATAAATAATTAAACTTACCTTTCTGCCTGTAGGGTTCCGCACCTTCTCTGGTCCTACTCTCCTGCCTCCAGCAGGAACAGGAAACAGAAGCAGGCAGCCGGCTCCCTCCCCTAAGCCAATCACAACACTGCAATCAGCGTTGTGGTTAGTCGGGACACCGCCCAGCCAGGCGCATATGGGCAGGCCATTTTCTCCATGCAGGCTGCATTGCATTGCAGTCTGCATGGAGAATGGCACAGTGTGCATGACTTGTTTGGGCAGCCCCAGGGGGTCTTTGCGCACTCGGGAGTGGGAAGGCACACCACTCCACCCCTGCCCTGCTCTCAGAGCAGCCCCACCCACCCACAACCAAACATAAAATGGCAATAACTGAAAGTTATTACCATTTTATGTTTTTGCTTCTTGCACTGTGTGAAAGCAGTGGGATGACGCCCCTCTGCCCTGGTGGAGGAGCCGCTGCTGCAAAACTCCTTATGCACATTATCACCAATAATATGAAAATAAATGCAAGATTGTGGAAGGTGTAGTGAGAGATGTTGAGCAATCTCCTTAGCAGCTAGGTTAGAGAGTATTGCTGCTATTAAATCCCAAGGTAAGGGAAAATATGAAATGTGATTGACATGGTCTAAGCAGTGTATTTATAATAGATTTTGCAAGTTTGAGGAACAGAGGAAAGGCCACTATGTTTTAATTCTAACTACTGTTTACCATGTTTCGTGGTTTAGTTAGTGGCAAACTGCTAAAAAGTAGCAATTACATTGGCTCATCCCTCTGCCACAAATTACATTTTACAGGATCAAACTCAGAAAGCTGAACCATTTTGCTGGAAGCATGGTCCCAGATGTAAAATCTGGATAATAAATTTACCAGGACTATTAAATAATTTGTAAAAAGACATGTAATAATTACTATTTTACTTAAGTTTGCTAACTCGAAGACTAGTTCCTGCCATTTACCTGAGCTTAATTTGATTATGATGAGCGATTTCACACAACTTATCTAGGGCTCTAGGGGTGGCAGAAATATATATCTGCCCAAGGCACATCTGATCATTTAGGTATTTGGAGAACTCAGACCACCTACTTCAGAGTACCACCCCCCCCCATAGGTGGAGAGTATCGTTTAGTAATGAAAAGGCACTGACTATTACACCTGGAATGCTAAAGTTTAACAAAAAACAGTTGTGGTGGGAAATGTGCCCTTGGTGCATCACTCCTCATGTGCCCCATATGCTACAGAAAATGAAGCATTAATTAAGAACATCTTATTTTTTTTTTTGCTGTTCAAATCTGTTTTTATTGGTTTCAATTTTCCATAGTTATAACAGGCAATTTATATGTAGCTGTACAGTAGTGTATAAGATCAGCCGGAAACAGTGGGCTGTATACTGTCTTATTTGGGAATTTTGTATGCATACTGGTCCTACCTTCAATGTTAAGAGCATCCCTCGCGCAAGAGCAAGGTTGATTTTGGTATGCAATTTATATTACAGATTACAGAGAGTACATCATAATAGCAGTATGGCATTATGGTGACATCATGCAAAGTCATTTCCCCTTTGTTCATCTTGGGCTTTTAAACAGATGGCATATGTAAGAACAAAAGAAAAACCATAACAACAGAAGCGTCGATCGGTATATGTATACTTATCTCCCCCCCATACCCTCCCCATGCCCCATCCCCAGTGCTCAGCATTCACTTAGTGATTGTGCCTGTGCCCCAGCGATGACTACTTTGTTGTTGGGTCTCAACTGATGGGTAGAACCGTTCTGGAATATCACGGCATTGTGTTGGTGGAAGGTGTATCCCCCCCTGTGTGTTCGCCATCCATTCTCTCTGGGCTCCCCCGATCTCTCCCCCTCTGTCTGCTGCAGCGCGCGGAGTATTCAGTCCCAGTGAGTTGCTATGGGCTCTTTACGCAGACCCTGTGTTTCTTCCCTCAGGATGGGGATTCCCTCTGCCTTAGCCCATGCCAGAAGCGAACAGCCATGCCCGCAAGTGTGGAGGGTTGTGTGCTTTCCACCGCTTTGTTAAGAGATGCTTCACAACCACTAGACCCAGATCTAGGAACCGGGATGTCACCTTTTTGGCAGGAGTCCTCTTTAATTGGTGCAACAGGTACACAGTCCATTTGAGGGAATGGTGCGGCCTGTATAGACCTGGAAAAAACTGATGATTGTGTACAAGTATGTACCTAGCCTAGGTCAACTACATACATATCTAGCAACCCTGCCCCTTGTTCACTTCACCTGGGACACGTCGCATGGTTGCAATGAAAATACTTGTTAATCAGCTCAGGTGTGAGATATGCCCTTTGGACAATAAATATCTGTATTTGGCGGAATCTCACGTTTCCAGGAATGCACACCAGGATTTTAGGGATCTTCTCCCATTCTTTATCTGCTAGCTGTCGCCCCAGGTCCAGTTCCCATTTGTGGCGTAGTGGGTCTAGGCTTATTGCTGTATGGGTTCGGAAAGACGCCGCAAACCAGAGGACTAGGTGCCTGCCCCTCCCCATAACGTGTAGATACTGTATGGTTAGGTGTTGATTGGGCTCTGCATTCATATCTCCCCATTTGGCAGTCAGTTTCACAACTAGTGAACAGTGAGCTAGGAACTGCCCAGGTGGGAGCCCCTCCTCCCCACCAGAGATTCATATGGTATGAGCATGCCATCTCGATATAAATCCCCGAGGATTTGTATATCAGCGTCCTGCCATACTGCCAGTGCGAGAGATGAGAGCACCCAGGTCCCACTAGAGGACCCCTCCAGCGGTATTGTGGGCGCATAGGGAACGGCAGCTCTGGTGAGAGATAGGGCCCTGCACTTCCATTTGTATGCCACTGCTAATAGAAACGGCTCTGGGGGTGTGACGTTGGCAGCAGGATGAAAGAGTCTGGTTATTTGCTCGAGTGAGTAGGGTGGCAGCAAGTTGCCGTGTCCTCTCGACCCCGGTCTGCAAGCCAGCGGGCTGTCCATTGCAGTTGGGCGGCATGGTAATGGTGTTCAAAACAGGGTGCAGCTAGGCCTTCCTGATCTGTTGGTAGATATCATTTCGCCAATGCCAGTCTGTGCCGAGCGTTGCCTCAAAGAAAGTCTCTTAGCAATTTAGTAAATGTGGCAAAGAAGGCCGCAGGAATAAACATGGGTAAATTAACGAAATAGTGCAGGAGTCGGGGAGGCATGACCATTTTAGCGAGCGCCACCCTGTCCGTGGTCGTCACTAGTAGTGTGCTCCAAAAGCGCACCTGTGATTTGATTGCTGTTACAGCCCTCCCTACGTTTCAGTCAAACAGATCTTCCGGTCGGCGGTATATATGTATCCCCAGGTAGCGGAATGTGCATTCCTTCCACTGTACTCTCATACCATTAAGAGTGTACACCGGGTCAAGGTTTGCCTCTCCAAACGCATAGAAGCAGGATTTGCCAGCAGTCACTCGGAACCCCAAAATAGCAGCGAAATTTTGTAGCAGGTGTGCCAGCTGGTCGGGTATGTTCTCTTTGTCCTTCACATATATCAACAGGTCGTCTGCATATAGCGACACTTGATGCACCGCATCCCCAATGGTATTTTATCCCCTAGTGCCGTGAGTATTGCCACTACAAGGGACTCAATCGCTAGTGTGAACAGGAGAGGGGACAAGGGGCACCCTTGTCTGGTGCCTCGACATACCAGTATGGCATCAGAGATATATGGGCCCAATCTTACTCGGACTGTTGGATTTTTGTACAGTAGATTGACCATATGGAGGAACCCCATGCCCAGTCCGTAGCTCAGTAGCACCGCCAACAGGTAACCCCATTCTAAGCAATCAAATGCTTTTTCTAAGTCTAGGATAAGACATTCCGCTCTGGGCGACTCCTGTACTGCTTCAGTCACCACCCGGAAGTACCTCCACAGGTTTAGTGGCATGCACCGTGCGGTCACAAAGCCATTTTGGTCAGCATGAACTTACTGTGGGACCACCAGCTTTAACCTGTCCGCAAAACTTTAGCAGGAATCTTTTAATCTGCGTTGAGTAATGCCAATGGATGGTATGACCCCAGGGCTGTAGGGCTTCTGTCTGGTTTTAGCAGGAGACCAGGTATGCTTCCCGCATTGAGGGGGGTAGTGTGCCCTCCTCCAGTGCTGTGGTGTATAACCTGTGGAAATGTGGCAGCAGAGATTTGCGGTACGCTTTTTAGTATTCGGCTGGCAGTCCTTCTGGCCCGGGAGATTTCCCAAATGACATGGACTTGATCGCCTCCCCAATCTCTTCAAGGGAGAGGGGATTTTTAAGCTCCTCCGACACCGTGGGCAGTTGGGCAGAGTCTAAGAAGCTCTCCAAGATGTTTCTAGGGCCACTTCCTCTAGATTTGTAGAGTTGGACGTAGTGGTCGGTCATTGCTTTGTGTATCTCATGTTGCGTGTCCACCAAGGTCCCTCTGTCGTGTGATTTGCACCTATCGGGGCATGACTGTCCTCCTGCTGTAATAGCCAAGCATGCAGTCGGCCCGCTCTATCCGCCCTAGCGTGCATGCGGGCTGCATGGGCCGTGTAATTATGACAACTCAGGCACTCCATTAGCTCCGCATGTTGGGCGCGAAGTTCGCAATTGTCTGCCACTCCCCTCCCCTTCACGTTCGTAGTGTAACAGTCTGGATTCCAATTGTGTAAGCGAGGTTGATAGCTTCTTACATATGTTCCACATGGCTCCCAGACAGTGTCCCCTGGGTGCCACTTTGTGGGCGTCCCATACTACCAGTGCAGTACTTGCTGTCCCCTCATTAATGTCAAAGTCGGGAGGATTGCCGTCCCCAGTGATGATCGAAACTCCAGGTCCTCTAGCGCACTAGGTTGGAATTGCCTCGTAGACACCGATGGGTCTGCTTCCAAACTAAAATGAGACCACAGTGGGTTATGATCGGAGAGCGTCCGCCCTAGGTATTCTTATTTCGCAACCAGTGAGAGCAAGGATTGGGAACCCACTAACCTGTCTAGCCAGATATGGAGATCATGTACTGCAGAATAATAGGAGTAGATTTGCTCGGTTGGGTTGAGGACATGCCACAAGTCTTGTAATGCCCAATTTGAAAGCCAGTTCCTGAGTGCTTGTGCGTTTGACACCGCCGTTGCCATGCAGAGAGGGGGAAAAGATCTATCCAAAATGAACATCAAGCACCATGTTGAAATCTCTGTCCAGCAGCCAAGGGAGCCCAGTGTAGGGGGTCAGGACCTGTGATAGTTGCACTAGGAATGACGGTTGGTTTTCCCATTTAACTTCCCACGTGCTAAGGTGTACCTGCCCTCGTGATCTATTACCACGTCGTTGCAGATGAATGGGGTACTCGCCCATACCCAGATCAATGTGCTGAAAATATTCTCAATGAGCAAACCTTTGGCCTGTGACTTTTCAGAGCTAAAAATATCCATTCTGACCCTCCACCTTACAAGGCGTGTGGCAACCCAATCCCTTGTGGAGGAAATAAGGTTTTCGAAAGCCTTTACTCTGCAGTGTCAGGGTGCATAAAGTGGCTCCGTAACTAATCGCCTCTGACCATATATAACATGCTGTTTTCATTTGGTAGGCTATTCAATTCTACACACCTTTTTACAATGCAGGGGCCATATTTTAGGCCACCTCTCCCTTGTCTTAGTTCCCCATAAACAGTATAAGCACAAGAGGCCTATGGTTACCATTCCTGAGCTCGCCTACAAAAATATCTTTCACCATATCAAATTGCTCAGAGGATATTATCGGTTATAAGTCACCCTCCCATTGTCAAACATCAGCCGCATGATCTCAAGGACACCTGCCATTTACTATGGAAATATTGCAGCTATTGAGTGGGGTCTCCAAGTGCCTGCCCGACCGATCCCTCTCTGACTCCCCAAGGCCTGACAGGGAATATTCAATGCTGCATCTTTATCCCTTTGAATGAAGTCCCTTGTCTGCCTAGGAGGATTTTTTTCATTAAAATCTTCTATCACAAGGATGGGCACACATGGAAAAAGCCCTTGGGTCTGGCCCAAAAAAAGTGGCAATTCCCGAAATAGAATATTCTTAACAAATTTTGAGGAGAAATATGTGTAATGAGAACCAGTTGGGGGAGTCCCATGTAATCCCCTCTACTCCGATCAGAGCATCCCTTTTTATCCCCCCTACCTTTCATAACAGAGGGAAGCCCAGATACATATACAACTAATCACTAGATAGGACAGACACCACAACATCATGCATAGCTCAAACCAAAAAAGGCAACACCCCCAGAAGATCTCCGAAAAAGCCTCTTAACCGCTCTTAAACTGGAAAACAACATTATCAGGCAACCCCCAGTCCTCAGTGTCCCAGGATTCTTGAATGACTGTTATCATCATTGAATGGACCTTGATGACCTGCAAGAATGAGGCCAAGTTCCTTTTTATTCTAGCTAAGTTCCATGACAAAAGATTGACCTCGAAGTCATCAGGATATCTAAAAAAGGGGTTTTGAGAACTCCCTTTTGCTTTGATGGTCCCAACTATCCAGGTCCAAGCATTCTCATACTTTTCAGATGACTCCACCTTGCTAGTGAAGATTTGCATGCCCTCCTCTATTTTCACAACTGTGATCTTATAAGGGCCAACTCTCCCTGGCCCCCATATTCAGGAACGGGGGACCATTGTTGGAAGAGCGAGGGTGGGGCCCCCACCTGACCCCCTTCCTCTTGGGGGCCATTAACTGAGATTGGGGGGAAAGCCTGCGGCAGGGTAGGAGAAGCATACATATTGAAAACTGCCCACCTGAACATTTCAAAACTTCTCCTACCACCACCCTGGAGTAAAAATGAACCCATACATGAGGCAGGTTTCAGATGACTCCAAGGGTTTAAGCTGTACAGCCAAGGAGATATCCTTGGTGGCCTTTTTTGCCAGCTGAGGTATCGAGTGCAAAATATATAAAATAGAAGATCTAATGAGCACTCCTTCTGACTCTGAATCAGCAAAAATGTCTACATGTTGGAGGACCCAGGCAATATCATTAGTAGAATTGGCAGTGGATTTTCACCTTCCCAATTGTCCTCCTCTAGACTGTCTTTTCCCACTCCAACTCTGACAAAGTGAACTCCCTCCATTTTGGAAGCCATTGGTATATCATGACCAGCCTGATACGTTCTCAGCACCACTCTAATGGCTGAGCCCATGTGCTCGACTGTCATCGAGGCAGCACCACGGGGTGCTGTACCATGGGGAATAGCAGCAGATTAAAGCGACATCACGTTATCCGATTATATACCAGCATCTTGGAATGTATTCTTTCTTCTTCTTTGTTTAAATAATATTTGACCTGTCCTTTTTATCTTCTTTTTATTGCTCTTCTGTTTATTATTAATTAACCCTCTTCCATGCTGCAAGCCTGACTGCTGGGTTGTGGCTTTGGGGATGGACCTCGTGGCTTTGTTAAAATCGGAAAAAACTTTGCATGGTTCCCCTAGGGCCAGTATGGTCAGCCTCAATATTAATGCCCTGATTAGCAGGAAGCCCTTCCTCACTCTTAATGCCCTGATGAGCAGAAAGGCATTCTTACAAAAACAGGGCTTCCAAATCAGTTAAGACCAAGGATTGATCACAATTTCTTTCTTTTCTATGCAGCCTGATCCCAGGATCACCTACATCTGCTCATATCTGCAGTACAAGGAACAAGACTCTTTCCAGAAGTCTTATAATCTTCTCCAATCCCATTGGTCATCAGATTATTCAGCATTACCTATAATATATCTAAAATTTGGTCAGAACTGTCCATATCCTTTCCTAGTAGGGACAGAATAGATGCCAGAATACATGCAAGACTCTGAACGGATCTCAAGAAGAAAATATAATCTGCTTAGATGTTCACTGAGGGATTCAACAATGAGTCAGGAGAAACAGACAGATTAACATTATCCAATTTGCAAGGCTAGGATTGCAAGAATACAAGGCCATTGATGGTTTCTGCTGTATTGGCATTTCGGATGGCACTTCCATCCTCCCACTCCCCCTGCGGATGTCGGTTTAACTGGTGAAATATCATGTAGCATGTAATCCAGACTTAGAGAAGGAGGAGTGGCGAATAGAGCATGTGAGGCCTCTGTAGCTTCTCCCCCTGGTGAAAAACACAATATGGACCTCTCCCATGAAGAACAACACACTGTCAAGACCGGGGGTTCCCTTAGTATTTGAGAGCGAGATGGAGTAAGAGCCATCAGTTGCTCCACTGCCTTTAACTTACAGAGGCTGACCTCCTCATTTGACATCACCAATGGAGATGAATTTACGACTTCTCCTGTCTGGGTGTTGTCCTCTGAAAAGTTCTGAAAGGAAGCTGGTATTTTACACCCCCTTTAAGTATGGGTAAATGGGGGGCACAGTTCCTCAACAGGTAGACTTTGGTCCTTTGACATAGTCCGACTGTTAGAGCAGTGCCTGACCTCCATTTTTGGCAGTCATCTTTTACCAAAGTCATGGGCTGCAAAAGAAGGTATAGGTCAAGAAAAGTCTAATCCTTCTCTACCTCCAGGTGTTAGTCCTGAGGACTACAGTGCTAGGTCAGACCAAGGAAATCTTGAAGGAAAGAATAGGCCTGTTCAGCCTTGTACTAGAAAGGTGAATGATGGAAAGGCTTGCTCACAATACCTTTTAGGCACACTCCTGTGGATGAAGACCAGAATTTCAAGGCCTCAAACTCTCTAGGAATCCAAGACTCCGCTCCACCCATATCAGGTGGCCAAGAATCCCAAAAGCACCCTTGTAAGGGCCAAAACCCAGCCCACAAACCACCAGCCAACCAGCTCATCAAAACCCCATTCACAACCCCCCAAATGGCGATTCAACCCGCAGCTGAGCCTCCTGAACACTCTCACTGTCCACTCTCCTAGCTCAACCAGCTATTCTCTCCTGCTCCACTGCAGAAACACCACTCAGATCCCTCTGCCTATATGATGAAAGCGGAACGTGCTCACCATGACCCAAAAGAAAGGGGGGCACTGTTTGGGGTTGCACCTACGTCTTTACTAGGAGAAGGACATGGGGTGCCGTAACAAGTGCACCAGGCTACTTCTGTGGGCACAACTGGGTTCAGCGGGGTCTGAACTTCCTGGGCAAAGACACTCCATGGGACCTCAAGTCATCTGCCTCCTGCTCCTGTTCCTCTGAAGGAGCTCCTGTTCCTCTGAAGGAGCTCCTGCTCCTCTGCTTTGGTCCTCATACTATCCCACCAGACTTTGGCAGACTCACGATCCTGAGCAGATTCCTGTCGGTGTCCTGCCTGGTGTCCCTCTGAACCTGCTTCCTGCTCGGGTCATGGCAGTGGACTCCAAGGTATCCCACTGTGCCCCTTGCAGCACCCATTATTCATGCCATGCAGAAACATCGGACAGGGCTGGAGTGGAGGCCTGGGCCCGAAACCAGGAATGCAGGAGAACTACAGCTGCAGGAAAGTTTGGCCGCAGCAGCCGCAGTGGATGGGCATAGAACATCACTACATCAGCGTCACTCTCAGCAATGGTGTGAAAGTCATATGTGCCATATGTGGTATAACATTCAAGTTCTTTGGCTGAATTAGACAATGTGTGAAGTGAACCATTTCTTCATTTGTTTGATCTATTTTTATTCCAACTTTTATTTGAAAGCACAATCTCACCTAAAGCAAGACTTTGCCATAGTAAAAACAGAAGTGAAGAATCAAAGGAACTGTGCAATCTGTATCTAACCTGGTAATTTTCAAAAGAGTAATTAAGGATGGGGCGTGGCTTGGATAGCGGCCTGAACAGACGTGCGCTCCAGAGGCTCTCCGTCCTGAGCCCCAGTAAGCCCATAAAATAGCCGACAGACTCCCCCCGATTGATCCATATTCTGACCGCCGCTGCCGGGGGACCTGCTGCAGGAGTCGGTGGGAAGACAAGCAACGAGCGTCCGCTGCCGGAGGGCCCTCCGCGTGTCCATCCAAGGTCCGCCCAGAGAAAATGGCGGCGACCCCCGCCAACCGCTCACGCTGAACCACTCCGCCCGGCCCTGCCGGGACACAGAGATCAGCCGGCTGCTGCCGGGTACGTCCCGCCTGTACCGGGCAAAAGAAGAGGTACGAAGGCACCCGCTGTAAGCGGTGGTGAGCGGAGCGTGCTGCGGGAGGAGATGGCGCCCAGGCCCGGGGAGCTGTGCAATCGAGGCCCGGGATTGGGGCCTGCTCTGGTCCACCCCCAGGCAGCACCAGAACTCTGGCACGAAAGGCAGAGCGCGCACAGCGGCAGGGGGCCCCGACCTCCACAGCGGACACCCGCGAGGAGCAGCAGAGGTGCCGGAGAGCCGGGAGACGAGGCAGCGAGGCAGGTGCGTGGAAGAGTCAGCAAGGAGCGGGCAGCAAAGCACTCGAGCCCCCGGCGTGGGGCCTACCACCGTCGGCCAACGGAGGGCCTGCACTACTGGATCTGCGCAGCGGCGCGGTGGGCGACCATACAGCACCTGATGTGGTGGCCAGGTCCGGGGCCAGATCCTAGCCTCCAACCTGCATGGGCGCACTGAAAGACCGTGCGGCATTTAGAAGGGGCTGGATGGGGGGAGGAGCTACGCAGGAAAACAAGATGGCCGCATAAGCTCCCGGCTGCGCTGACCTCCGCCAGCAGCTCGTATATCCTGCAATTTATCCTGCTTTTACACCTGACTCCTGTGTATGCGAGGAGTTACTGACTCTGAAGGTGCAATCCCGAACTTTTTAACTTATCGGGTGACGAAGATACGCTGTGTTTCATTCTCGGCCTAACTCGGCGTGGAAGCCGGGGCCTCGATTTCCAACCCACCCGGGCAGGAGTTGAACAACATCGGCTGTGGACTTTGGGCTTAGTCCGGTCTCTCGAACGGAGACACACTTCACTTGTTTCCAATGGCGATTTAATATCCTGTCTACACCACAGATGCCGCAGCATGGCTCTTCGGTTGCTGCGGTCCTGTATCCGACGCCCGGAGACACTGTAAGCCTCCCGGGGGTGACGGACCAGAGCCCTGACTAGCGGCGAAAATGTGGAAATCGTGAGGTGAGGGCGCCCATTGTTGTTGTCTGCTCCGGTTGTGCCTGCTACCCCGGAGTAGTCGACCTCCGGGGTTCATATCCTGCTCTGTCGCTTCGTGAGAGGAGATAGAGGGGACAGAAGGCACACCATCACTGCAAGCCGTAATGGCGGCCATTGGGGAGCTCCACTCACAGGTCATCGTCCAATACCAGTCACTGTCTGCAACAGTGGACAATATCTGCCGGAGACCGGACGGCGACTTTTCGGCATTATTTCAGCCAGCTCTACTACCCATGGAACATTGTGGGCTCAACTTCGAGGACCCTGTGCGGAAGCCAGACTCCGGGTGCGCTGCTGATCCCTACAGGATGGTTTGCACGCCCGTGAACATTGTTAGCTTCTCCTGCTTGAGCCATAACCCACTGAACATCGACATGGACAACCTTGAGTGCCTCAACAGGATCACCTGTGGTTATCGGAGAGCTTCATCACTCCTCCACGCTTTTCCTCACTTGCTTTGTGGATGCCGTGCACTTTTATCCTTTTTTCGACTTGTTCGTACTGACTTGAACTTTGATGAACGCTCTGCTGCTTTCACTGTTGTTGTGGTGTGGATTATAAGTGCTCTGGTTAATAATCGTACCGGCCAGGGTTAACTTGTGTCTTTTTTGGGTTTGGCATAATATTTTATCTCGCTGCTGGGATTGTGACCTGTAATGTACGAGAGTCGAGTGGTGTGTATCATATTTCCCCGGATTGATTTTATATTTCGCTGCATTCTATTTTGACCATGTTCCGGGGTGGTTACATCTGGTGGGGGGTAAAGGAGTCCGGGAGTGTGTTTTTATCTCTCCTCCTCCGCTTTTCTTCTCTTTTAGGGATGTTTCTGGGTGACAGGCACGCTGCTAGCGGGTTAGGCCGTAGCCATTGCAGGGGTGCAGGGTGGGGGGGGTTTGTTTTTTTGCCTTTGTTTTGTTCTATGGCCCCTCTTTCTTTCTTTTCTCTCTTTTTAGGGTATTCCTATGGGCGACAGGCACTCTGCTAGTGGGGTAGGTCGTAGCCATTGCAGGGGTGCAGGGTGGAGGGTGTGGGGGGGTTGTTATTTTGCCTTTGTTTTGTTCTATTGCCTCTTTCATCTTCTTGCAGTGTCCTGTAGCAGTACTTTCTGTTTCATCCTGGAGTGTATAAGTGGGCGGGGTCTGAGAATGAGCGGCCGCAAAGAGAGATCAGTTGTTCGTTTTTTTTACCCTCCTTGAGCTCGCTAGCACTTGCGTCTTTACTGTCCCTTTAAGTTGGTCCGCGACTACTTTCCTACACCTACCCACCTTTATTATATCTTCGATTGTGTGGCTCCGGATATCCTGTATCTTCTTCTTTATCTTGTCTCTGGGGGGGGAGTCTGGGAGGGGGGGAAGCTGGGAGGGTGGGTTAAGGGCAAAATGAAAACCTTATGAATAGCATGCGATCTGCACTGTGTTCAATGCAACATATATCCTGTACCGCTGCCGGACCTCAGGGTTGCCGGCTGAAGAGCTGTGTTATTGAACTTCTTATACGTATCTCCTAAATGCAGTGTCCGGCCCCTGTGGTTTTAGGTCTACTCCTGTAATTTTTGTGAATGATATATTAAAGGTTTTCAAAAACAAAAAAACAAAAAAAAAGAAGGGGCCGGATGCGGAGGTAAGGCATTGGGTGCCGAGCCGGAGGAGGTGCAATCGCCCTGCGGGCACAGAGACTGTGAGCTCACAGGACCCCACACATAAGCTGCGAGCCGCTTTGCTTCAGGCATCTCTATGTCGGGGTGGCGCATCGGGGTGGCGCATCGGAGCGAGGGGCAGCCAGACGAACTCAGTCGCCAACTCAACCAAGGAAGAGCACTCCCTTTGGATAACCGGCCACTCGGGATACCTTGGGGGGGGCAGAGGCTGGAGGCAGCATGGCGACCGGAGGGCGCAAGGGAGGGCGTACAATACCGAACATGCTAACAAAAAGCGCCCCTAAAACTGAAAAAAGCCCATCCTCTCCGGCAGCTGGGAAGGACATGGCGGGCCGAGACGACGGGGGGGCCCCATCACGAAAATTTTCCTGGAAACCCTTTTCAACTCCCTCCGGGAAGACTTTCAAACTCTAAAGCAAGAAATGGCAGGAGACTTCAGAGAGTTGCGTCGTGACGTTGATGGGCTAGGGGAACACGTGGCTGTGGCGGACCAGAATAGAAGCGAAGAAATTGAGCAACTCCAGCAAGAAGTGGTCTGTCTCCGCGAACAACAGGTTGACCTGCAAGCCAACGCGGAGGACCTGGAAAACCGCTGCCGAAGAAATAACATACGGGTCCGCGGTGTGCCTTCCCAAGCAGAAGGGAGCGACATATCTCACTTCTTACAAGGCCTCTTTCAGGAGATCCTGGGGTAAACAGACGATTGCGTAATCCGCATCGACAGGGCGCACAGAGTGGGCCTTGCGCGCCGGGCACACGCCCCCCCCCCGGATATCCTTGCATATCTGCCGGACTTCCCCTTAAAAGAGAGGATCCTAACAGAGGCGCGCCGGAAACAGCCTTTCCAATACCGCGGCACACCTGTGGCGCTGTTCCAGGACCTGCCGGTAATCACCCTGCAAAAGAGGAAGACCTGTAGACCGGCCACCACGTTCCTGCGAGACAAGGGCATCCCTTACTACTGGGGACATACTTTCAGGTTTATCTTTAAGTGGAACGGGGCCCTATAACAGTTCAGATCATTCCGGGATACCTGTACATTGCTAGGGATCGAGCCAGATGAAGACACGGCTAAAGAAGATGCAATTCGACTTTCCCTGCGCAACAGCACGCCGCATGCTCCACGAGACGTCTGGCAATGAGTGGGCAGCAAGCGCTCCCCCAGACCAGACCATGCTACGGTTGCACATGAACAAGCGTCTGCTATTCAGGAGGAGTCCAAGGATACGGCAGCGGTGGACTAACTCATCTCCAGACGCAGGAAGTGTGGGGGTTTCTTTTGCATTTACAGTGCATAGGGCTGGGGGTCGCTGGTGCCGCCATTGCCACGTATTCCCTTATCTCGTGACTTTGCTACGGGCCTGGACAGTGTCTGAATAGGCCTTGGACTATGACTGTTTGCTGGTTGTTCGAGGTTGGGGTTAGGGAGGGGAATGTTGAGGGAGGAAAGTGGGATGGGGGTTCACAGAGGGGGGTCACAGGTGGGACTGCGGGTGGGAACCAGTGTGCCAAAAGGGGTTTGAAGAAGTTAAAATAGCTAAGATCCACATCTGTCTTCTGTTGCCTTGCTTGCTTCTTCGGCTAGCGCCTTCTTTTTGTCCACCATTAGATGTTTCGCTATCCATGTGCGTCGCTCCACATACACTTACTCTAGGGACCAGGGTGCGGAGAGGTCCTACAGCACTGAATCGCCTACTGCATCTCCATTTGCCGCAGAAGTGTGATTCCGATCATGTAACATTCCACTTACCCTCCTTGCTATGGCAGACTCTAGTTTGAAAGTATTGACCGTTAACGTGAAAGGGTTGCACAATCCTGTCAAGAGAAGGGCTGTGATTTCATACCTGGAAAACTCTGGGGCCGAGATTTGTTTACTACAAGAAACTCACCTTTGGCCCAAAGATTGGCACAGAATGCGCATCCGTGCCTTCTCCCAACAGTTCTTTTCCTCTCTCCCAACGAAGAAGGCTGGGCTGGCCCTTTTTGTCTCTAAGCACTTCCAGGGGAAGGTGGGGGATAAGGTGGGGGAGATCAGGGGTCGTCTCTTGGCTTACACCTTTCTAATAGGAGACCGACACTTGACAATAGGCTCCACCTACGCTTCGAACGCGGGACAAGAAGCTTTTTTTAAAGGCGCAGTTTCTGAGTCACTTCAACCCTCTAATTCTCTTTTGCTCATAGGGGGGGACCTCAATCTGGTTATGGATAAGACCAAGGACAGGTCAGGGTATCGCTATGGGGATTCAGGCACTATCACAGCTACCGGAAAGGAGTGGTTGCGGGACAGAGGCCTGACGGACCAGTGGAGGGCCAAGCACCCTGACATGACACAACTTACCTTTTACCATGTGCAACGCATGTATGCCGGGTTAGACTATTACTTGGGCTCCTCCAAGCTCCTTGCGACCCTCGGCGATGTTTGCATAGTACCTGCGGCCCTCTCGGATCACGACGCGGTGGAGCTGTCGCTCAAGATCCTTACGCCCCAACGCCTCCACGGGTCCTGGCGACTGCGTGAAACCCTCCTGCAGCGACTGGACGACACCAAGCAGCTTCATAAATGTATAGTTGAATATTTAGCCATTAACGATACCTCGGAGACATCTGTGTCGGCTATGTGGGGAGCCCTGAAATCAGTGGCTAGCGGTGAACTTATTGCGCTAGCCGCGGCAGAGGCCAAAGACCGTAAAGCGAAAAGAGACGACCTCACCGCTCAGGTTTCTGAGCTGGAGAGGGTTCACAGCCGCACATGTGCTCCGCAGGTCTGGAGACAATTGAAGGCAGCCAGGACCCAATTAGCCAGCCTAGATACTGACAGGGCGGAATTCGCTGCTCTCCGTCTCCGCCATACGTATTAAGTTTGGGGGTAACAAAACTGGCTGCTTGCTTGCTAGCGCCCTGAAAGCTAAATCCAACGTTTAAAAATCTCTGGCCTCACTGATGACTCAGGCACAGTCCTCACTGAGGAGGCTCAGGTTGCGGAGGCGTTTCGGACCTTCTACGCCTCTTTATACGGGGTGGATGCAGTGTCCCTTGAGGACGCCGATGCTTATTTGGATTCGGCAGCGATCACCGAGCTATCTCAGGCAAACGCAGACGCTCTAGACGCCCCCATCCGTCTGGATGAGTTGTTGGCTGCAATATCCCGCCTCCGCCCGCTCAAATCCCCAGGACCGGACGGTTTCTCGTCCGGTTTTTACAAAACCTTTAGTCAGCTGCTAGCTCCGGTTCTCACCCGACTTTTCAATTCCTTTGAAGGCCCAAGCTCCATCCCTCTGGACATGCTGGCGGCCGTAATAGTTGTGCTACCTGAACCGGGTAAGAAACATACGCAATGCTCTGCGTTCCGCCCTATTTCGTTACCTAACCTGGACCTGAAACTCTTCAACGGAATTTTGTCTGCGCGTCTTAGTCCATGCCTCCCTGGGATCTTGGAGCCTGACCAGTCGGGCTTTATCCCTAATTGCCAATGTAGCGATAACAGCAAACCGGTACTCCATCTGGTTGACAAGGCCCATTTTCAGGACTCGGACTGTGCGTTGTTGGCCATCGACGCTGAGAAGGTGTTCGACCGAGTCGGCTGGACCTACTTACAGCGTGTCTTGACGTACTTTAAGCTAGGAGACCGCTTTCAGTCCTGGATCGCAAGTTGCTACCACCACCCCCAAGCTCGGGTCCACCTGGGCGGCCTCCGCTCGAGCCCTTTTGAGATCCAGCGCGGCACGAGGCAGGGGTGTCCCCTTTCACCCCTCCTGTTTGCCCTATACATAGAGCCCCTAGCGCAGAAGATCTGGGATAACCCTGTTATCCAGGGCATTACCTTCGGCTGAGAACCTCACACAGTAGGCCTGTACGACCACCCAGACTGTTCTGTCCCCGCCCTTTTGGAGGAGTTGGAATCCTTTGGTACTGTCTCAGGCCTAAAAATTAACAGAGGGAAATCCCTGATACTGCCCCTGTGCAAAAATGCCCACCTGGGCAGGAACACACTCATGTACGGGGGCGACTTACAGCAGACCACATAACTCCCATACCTGGGCATAACTCTCACCTCCTCGATGGAGTCGATGATAGCTCTCAACTACAAAACCCTCACCTCCCAGATTCGGGCCGACCTCACGCGCTGGTCCAAGCAAACCCTCTCTCTATTGGGGTGTGTCGCAGCAGTGAAAATGTCAGTACTACCAAAGATCTTATACCTCTTTCAAACCATCCCGGTCCTGCCCCCCGTTGGCATCCTTGTGGACTTACAAGCCGCTCTCCACCACTTCATCTGGGAGGGGAAGCGGTCACGCATACAGAAACGGCTGACATACCGAAGCATAGATGAAGGGGGCCTCGGAATCCCCAACCTTCTGCAATACTTCCAGGCCTCCCAACTACGCTATTTGGTGGAATGGTACAGGCCGGAATCCGAGAAACTGTGGCTATTTCAAGACAGGGCGATGGCCCAGACGCCTCTTTGAAGGGTTCCTTTCCTCCTCCGGCAGCACCGTCCGCGATACCTCCTGAAATCCCCTATCACCCGCACCATTATGCAGGTTGGGTACACGGTCGCAGTTAAAAGGGGTTTAATAAGAATGGGCATAAAATCCGCTCGCGGAATTTGCGGATTTTCGGCAAATCCACAATCCGCAAATTCTCGCGAATTTCCCGAAAATTCGCAAATTCGCACGCAGCGGATTTTTTTGCTTGGTGATACAATATTGCGGCGCGGCGTTCACTCACCTTCATTCAGCGTTTGCAGAGTTGTTTTTCTCCATGTTTTGCGTGTGCTGCGCCATTTTGGATCTTGCTGCGGGATCCCACAGGAGTTTGTCGACCGCGATTACGTCATCGCGGCTTGCCACCTTGCACAGCGAGAGTTTGTCAACGCGAGTACGTCATAAAGGTCCGTGATCACGCCTCGCAGGAGTAAACAATTGCGAACACGTAGATGTGGCAGGCAGCAACAATCTCGCCCTCGCAAAATTGCAAAATTTGCAATTCTGCACAAGAAATCCACCAGCAAGCAGCATAAACCTTCTGAAAATTTTGATTTTTATCAGAATAACTCTTCAGGTTGACATTTGCCTGCACCTTTTTTGCAAGGAGACCATTTTGGGGCGGGGGGGAGGAAGGAAGTGCCCCACAGTCTCCAACGTCCTCTTCCTGTCCAGCAGGCTCCTCCCAGTGCTTTGTTCATGTCCTGGTCACTTTGATTTGGATCTTGGCCTGGAAGGATTACTTTTTGTGGATGCTGCTGGATATTTGGATTTGAAGCCTTTTTGACTTTCTTTGGATCACTTTTGGATTAGAAATTTCACAAGTAAGTTTGTTTGGGGCATTACAGTTGCTGCAACTACAATTTTGGAATTTTCGATTTTTGGGCTGTTGTTGGGGCCTTTTGCCCAGGGGTACTCAGTGGTGCATGGACTGAGTCTTTCTGTGGGGTCTCTTTAATGTAAACATCATGGAGGGCATGGATGGCATTGGATTGTGGTGATTTTTGTGTGTTTTTTTTATTTTTGTGCTGTTGTTGGGGCCTTTTGCCCAGGGGTACTCAGTGCTGCATGGACTGAGTCTTTCTGTGGGGTCTCTTTAGTGTAATCATCATGGAGGGCATGGATGGTATTGGATTGTGGGGATTTTTGTGTGTTTTCGATTTTTGGGCTGTTGGTGGGGCCTTTTGCCCAGGGGTACTCTGTGGTGCATGGGCCTTGGCTTTCTGTAGGGTGTCTTGAATTTGAACATGATTGAGGGCATGGATGGCATTTGATTGTGGTGATTTTTGTATGTTTTTAGATTTTTGGGCTGTTGTTTGGGCCTTTTGCCCAGGGGTACTCAATGGTGCGTGGACTGAGTTTTTCTGTGGGGTCTCTTTAATGTAAACATCATGGAGGGCATGGATGGGATTGGATTGTGGTGATTTTTGTGTGTTTTTCGATATTTTGGGGTGTTGATGGGGCCTGTCCATGCGGGTTGGGGCCATTTCATTTTGAGGACTGGTACAGGCAGGGCCTGGCCATGTGGTGGGGGTCTAGGCGCCATTTTGAAGCCAGGCAGTGTGCTTTGTTGTGCCATAGGCCTGCACCCAGTCTGCCATGCTTTCATCCATTATGCCCAGGGGTACTCGGTGGTGCATGGGCCTAGTCTTTCTGTGGGGTGTCTTGAATTTGAACATGATTGAGGGCATGGATGGCATTGGATTGTGGTGATTTTTGTGTGTTTTTCGATTTTTGGGCTGTTGTTGGGGCATTTTGCCCAGGGGTACTCAGTGGTGCATGGAATGAGTCTTTCTGTGGAGTCTCTTTAATGTAAACATCACGGAGGGCATGGATGGCATTGGATTGTGGTGATTTTTGTGTGTTTTTTGATTTTTTGGGGTGTTGATGGGGCCTCTCCATGTGGGTGGGGGCCATTTTGAGGACTGGTACAGGCAGGGCCTGGCCATGTGGTGGGAGTCTAGGCGCCATTTTGAAGCCAGGCAGTGTGCTTTGTTGTGCCATAGGCCTGCACCCAGTCTGCCATGCTTTCACCAATTATGCCCAGGGGTACTCAATGGTGCATGGGCCTAGTCTTTCTGTGGGGTGTCTTGAATTTGAACATGATTGAAGGCATGGATGGCATTGGATTGTGGTGATTTTTGTGTGTTTTTTGATTTTTTGGGGTGCTAATGGGGCCTGTCCATGTGGGTGGGGGCCATTTTGAGTACTGGTACAGGCAGGGCCTGGCCATGTGGTGGGGGTCTAGGGGCCATTTTGAAGCCAGGCAGTGTGCTTTGTTGTGCCATAGGTCTGCACCCAGTCTGCCATGCTTTCATCCATTATGCCCTGGGGTACTCAGTCGTGCATGGGCCTAGTCTTTCTGTGGGGTGTCTTGAATTTGAACATGATCGAGGGCATGGACGGCATTAGATTGTGGTGATTTTTGTGTGTTTTTCGATTTTTGGGAGTGTTAATGGGGCCTGTCCATGTGGGTCGGGCCATTTTGAGGACAGGTACAGGCAGGGTCTGGCCATGTGGTGGGGGTCTAGGGGCCATTTTGAAGACAGGCAGTGTGCTTTGTTGTGCCATAGGCCTGCACCCAGTCTGCCATGCTTTCATCCATTATGTCCAGGGGTACTCAGTGGTGCATGGGCCTAGTCTTTCTGTGGGATGTCTTGAATGTAAACATAATGGAGGGCATGGATGGCATTGGATTGTGGTGATTTTTGTGTGTTTTTCGATTTTTGGGCTGTTGTTGGGGCCTTTTGCCCAGGGGAACTCTGTGGTGCATGGGCCTAGTCTTTCTGTGGGGTGTCTTGAATTTGAACATGATTGAGGGCATGGATGGCATTGGATTGTGGTGATTTTTGTGTGTTTTTCGATTTTTGGGCTGTTGTTGGGGCCTTTTGCCCAGGGGTACACAGTGGTGCATGGACGGAGTCTTTCTGTGGGGTCTCTTTAATGTAAACATCATGGAGGGCATGGATGGCATCGGATTGTGGTGATTTTTGTGTGTTTTTCGGGCTGTTGTTGGGGCCTTTTTCCCAGGGGTACTCAGTGGTGCATGGACTGAGTCTTTCTGTGGGGTCTCTTTAATGTAAACATCATGGAGAGCATGGATGGCATTGGAATGTGGTGATTTTTGTGTGTTTTTGATACTTTGGGGTGTTGATGGGGCCTGTCCATGTGGGTAGGGGCATTTTGAGGACTGGTACAGGCAGGGCCTGGCCATGTGGTGGGGTCTAGGGGCCATTCTGAAGCCAGGCAGTGTGCTTTGTTGTGCCATAGGCCTGCACCCAGTCTGCCATGCTTTCATCTATTATGCCCAGGGGTACTCGGTGGTGCATGGGCCTAGTGTTTCTGTGGGGTGTCTTGAATTTGAACATGATCGAGGGCATGGATGGCATTGGATTGTGGTGATTTTTGTGTGTTTTTCGATTTTTGGGCTGTTGTTGGGGCCTTTTGCCCAGGGGTACTCAGTGGTGCATGGACTGAGTCTTTCTGTGGGGTCTCTTTAATGTAAACATCACGGAGGGCATGGATGGCATTGGATTGTGGTGATTTCTGTGTGTTTTTTCATTTTTTGGAGTGTTGATGGGGCCTCTCCATGTGGGTGGGGGCCATTTTGAGGACTGGTACAGGCAGGGCCTGGCCATGTGGTGGGGGTCTAGGGGCATTTTGAAGCCAGGCAGTGTGCTTTGTTGTGCCATAGACCTGCACCCAGTCTGCCATGTTTTCACCAATTATGCCCAGGGGTACTCAGTGGTGCATGGGCCTAGTCTTTCTGTGGGGTGTCTTGAATTTGAACATGATTGAGGGCATGGATGGCATTGGATTGTGGTGATTTTTGTGTGTTTTTTAATTTTTTGGGGTGCTGATGGGGCCTGTCCATGTGGGTGGCGGTCAAGGGGCCATTTTGAAGCCAGGCAGTGTGCTTTGTTGTGCCATAGGTCTGCACCCAGTCTGCCATGCTTTCATCTATTATGCCCTGGGGTACTCAGTCGTACATGGGCCTAGTCTTTCTGTGGGGTGTCTTGAATTTGAACATGATCGAGGGCATGGATGGCATTGGATTGTGGTGATTTTTGTGTGTTTTTCGATTTTTGGGGGTGTTGATGGGGCCTGTCCATATGGGTCGGGCCATTTTGAGGACTGGTACAGGCAGGGTCTGGCCATGTGGTCGGGGTCTAGGGGCCATTTTGAAGCCAGGCAGTGTGCTTTGTTGTGCCATAGGCCTGCACCCAGTCTGTCATGCTTTCATCCATTATGCCCAGGGGTACTCAGGGGTGCATGGGCCTAGTCTTTCTGTGGGATGTCTTGAATTTGAACATGATTGAGGGCATGGATGGCATTGGATTGTAGTGATTTTTGTGTGTTTTTCGATTTTTGGGGGTGGTGTTTGGGCCTTTTGCCCAGGGGTACACAGTGGTGCATGGACTAAGTCTTTCTGTGGGGTTGCTTTAATGTAAACATAATGGAGGGCATGGATGGCATTGGATTGTGGTGATTTTTGTGTGTTTTTCGATTTTTGGGCTGTTGTTGGGGCCTTTTGCCCAGGGGTACTCAGTGGTGCATGGACTGAGTCTTTCTGTGAGGTCTCTTTAATGTAAACATCATGGAGGGCATGGATGCATTGGATTGTGGTGATTTTTCTGTGTTTTTCAATTTTTGGGCTGTTGTTGGGGCCTTTTGCCCAGGGGTACTCTGTGGTGCATGGGCCTAGTCTTTCTGTGGGGTGTCTTGAATTTGAACATGATTGAGGGCATGGATGGCATTGGATTGTGGTGATTTAAGTGTGTTTTTCGATTTTTGGGCTGTTGTTGGGGCCTTTTGCCCAGGGGTACTCAGTGGTGCACGGACTGAATCTTTCTGTGGGGTCTCTTTAATGTAAATATCATGGAGGGCATGGATGGCATTGGATTGTGGTGATTTTTGTGTGTTTTTCGATTTTTGGGCTGTTGTTGGGGCCTTTTGCCCAGGGGTACTCTGTGGTGCTTGGGCCTAGTCTTTCTGTGGGGTGTCCTGAATTTGAACATCATGGAGGGCATGGATGGCATTGGATTGTGGTGATTTCTGTTTGTTTTTCGATTTTTTGGGGTGTTAATGGGGCCTGTCCATGTGGGTGGGGGCCATTTTGAGGACTGGTACAGGCAGGGCCTGGCCATGTGGTGGGGTCTAGGGGCCATTCTGAAGCCAGGCAGTGTGCTTTGTTGTGCCATAGGCCTGCACCCAGTCTGCCATGCTTTCATCCATTATGCCCAGGGGTACTCGGTAGTTCATGGGCCTAGTCTTTCTGTGGGGTGTCTTGAATTTGAACATGACTGAGGGCATGGATGGCATTGGATTGTGGTAATTTTTGTGTGTTGTTCGATTTTTGGGCTGTTGTTGGGGCCTTTTGCCCAGGGGTACTCAGTGGTGCATGGACTGAGTCTTTCTGTGGGGTCTCTTTAATGTAAATATCATGGAGGGCATGGATAGCATTGGATTGTGGTGATTTTTGTGTGTTTTTTCATTTTTTGGGGCGTTGATGGGGCCTTTCCATGTGGGTGGAGGCCCTTTTGAGGACTGGTACAGGCAGGGCCTGGCCATGTGGTGGGGGTCTAGGGGCCATTTTGAAGCCAGGCAGTGTGCTTTGTTGTGCCATAGGCCTGCACCCAGTCTGCCATGATTTCACCAATTATGCCCAGGGGTACTCAGTGGTGCATGGGCCTAGTCTTTCTGTGGGGTGTCTTGAATTTGAACATGATTGAGGGCATGGATGGCATTGGATTGTGGTGATTTTTGTGTGTTTTTTGATTTTTTGGGGTGCTGATGGGGCCTGTCCATGTGGGTGGGGGCCATTTTGAGGACTGGTACAGGCAGGGCCTGGCCATGTGGTGGGAGTCAAGGGGCCATTTTGAAGCCAGGCAGTGTGCTTTGTTGTGCCATAGGTCTGCACCCAGTCTGCCATGCTTTCATCCATTATGCCCAGGGGTACTCAGTCGTACATGGGCCTAGTCTTTCTGTGGGGTGTCTTGAATTTGAACATGATTGAGGGCATGGATGGCATTGGATTGTGGTGATTTTTGTGTGTTTTTCGATTTTTGGGGGTGTTGATTGGGCCTGTCCATGTGGGTCGGGCCATTTTGAGGACTGGTACAGGCAGGGCCTGGCCATGTGGTGGGGGTCTAGGGGCCATTTTAAAGCCAGGCAGTGTGCTTTGTTGTGCCATAGGTCTGCACCCAGTCTGCCATGCTTTCATCCATTATGCCCAGGGGTACTCAGTCGTACATGGGCCTAGTCTTTCTGTGGGGTGTCTTGAATTTGAACATGATTGAGGGCATGGATGGCATCGGATTGTGGTGATTTTTGTGTGTTTTTTGATTTTTGGGGGTGTTGATTGGGCCTGTCCATGTGGGTCGGGCCATTTTGAGGACTGGTACAGGCAGGGCCTAGCCATGTGGTGGGGGTCTAGGGGCCATTTTGAAGCCAGGCAGTGTGCTTTGTTGTGCCATAGGTCTGCACCCAGTCTGCCATGCTTTCATCCATTATGCCCAGGGGTACTCAGTCGTACATGGGCCTAGTCTTTCTGTGGGATGTCTTGAATTTGAACATGATTGAGGGCATGGATGGCATTGGATTGTGGTGATTTTTTTTTGTGTTTTTCGATTTTTGGGGGTGTTGATTGGACCTGCCCATGTGGGTCGGGCCATTTTGAGGACTGGTACAGGCAGGGCCTGGCCATGTGGTGGGGGTCTAGGGGCCATTTTGAAGCCAGGCAGTGTGCTTTGTTGTGCCATAGGCCTGCACCCAGTCTACCATGCTTTCATCCATTATGCCCAGGGGTACTCTGTGGTGCATGGGCCTAGTCTTTCTGTGGGATGTCTTGAATTTGAACATGATTGAAGGCATGAATGGCATTGGATTGTAGTGATTTTTGTGTGTTTTTCGATTTTTGGGGGTGGTGTTGGGGCCTTTTGCCCAGGGGTACACAGTGGTGCATGGACTGAGTCTTTCTGTGAGGTCTCTTTAATGTAAACATTATGGAGGGCATGGATGGCATTGGATTGTGGTGATTTCTCCGTGTTTTTCGATTTTTGGGCTGTTGTTGGGGCCTTTTGCCCAGGGGTACTCTGTGGTGCATGGGCCTAGTCTTTCTTTGGGGTGTGTTGAATTTGAACATGATTAAGGGAATGGATGGCATTGGATTGTGGTGATTTAAGTGTGTTTTTCGATTTTTTGGCTGTTGTTGGGGCCTTTTGCCTAGGGGTACTCAGTTGTGCATGGACTGAGTCTTTCTGTGGGGTCTCTTTAATGTAAATATCATGGATGGCATGGATGGCATTGGATTGTGGTGATTTTTGTGTTTTTTCGATCTTTGGGCTGTTGTTGGGGCCTTTTGCCCAGGGGTACTCTGTGGTGCATGGGCCTAGTCTTTCTGTGGGGTGTCTTGAATTTGAACATCATGGAGGGCATGGATGGCATTGGATTGTGGTGATTTTTGTGTGTTTTTTGATTTTTTGGGGTAGCGATGGGGCCTGTCCATGTGGGTGGGGGCCATTTTGAGGACTGGTACAGGCAGGGCCTGGCCATGTGTTGGCGGTCTAGGGGCCATTTTGAAGCCAGGCAGTGTGCTTTGTTGTGCCATAGGCCTGCACCCAGTCTGTCATGCTTTCATCCATTATGCCCAGGGGTTCTCTGTCAGTTGTGTATTTTAGTGGTCTTTCCATTTTGCTGGGTATAATAAAAATGCTTACTTGCAAACTATTAATTGAAGCACTACATATGCAACATTTATTTAACTGATGTTCCTCGGGCTTCGTTTGCTTTTAGGTGCAGAAAGACAAATCATCAGCCTCATCGTTCCTCATCAGTGTCAGGAACAAGTCCTGCTGCTGTGTGTGCAGCACAACGTCACGTGTGGCCACAGACAACTCTGCAACTTGTGCAACTGCGGCCTGCTGTTCTGACATCTGAAGAAGATGGCCCCAAAAAAAGTTGCCCGTAGCTTCTCTAGCAAGAAAGTTGCCAGTAAGGAGCAGAAGAAGCAAGTGGCGCCACTTACCAAGGAGACTGGTGTGCCGGCCGCCGCATTTGTTTGGAAAAAAAAAGGACGCCTTCAGCAGCAGCGGGGTCTGCTGGGGACCAAGCTGGGAGCAGCACCCCCACTCCATTGAGCTCAGTGCCACCACCACCACGCCAACTTAAGTCCAAGCCCTTGAGTGCTGCAGAGGCAGCCAGTCTAGTTGTTCAATCACCATCGACCAGTGATGTTGGCTCATCGCCAGAAAGTAGCAGCACCCCTCAATCAACACAGGTTGTTGTAACTCATCTGACGAGTGTTCAACAAATACAGCCGCAACAACAACCACATGTGCAAGTACAAGCCCAAGTACATGTGGAAGGAGAGGCGGCACAAGGAGATGCGCAAGCAGAGGTGCATGGAGCGGCACAAGTGCCCACAATAGTTGTTCCTCCCGAAGTAGGTGCACATCAGGAAATCGACATTCAAGCCGAGGTATCATTTGAGGAAGCCACTCCTCCTGCTCATTCATTGTCTTCCAGATCCCTAGCAAGGAAAAGATCAAGGATGGTGTCTACATCTTCTTCATGCACCCTTCCTTCTAATGATATGGATGGAAATTGAGAACCACCACAGCCGTCTGAGAGTGAGGCACACCAATGGTCTGACAAAGGTAGCTAAGCGTAAAAGGAATGTCCCTGAAAGTCTCATAGTTATGGAGTGTGATGATGACGCTGAACAGGAAGTAGCGTATACTCCTGCTGATGAAGACTCTTGTGACGACGACGCAGTCATCATAAACGTCACTCCATGCTCAGCGGGCATGCAGCAAACAGACATTTTTACCCAAGACCGAAATGCTGCTGAGCGTGATGTTGGCGGCGTGGGAATGGGACCACCACCAATGCAGTTAACTAGTACACCACCACCTACTGCTTCCATATTTTCTCGCCAGAAGGGACCTCCATCCACCTCGACCTCCATTTCCTCAATAGCCTCTCCATGCCAAACACTAGCCATGTTTGGCATGGAGAAAAGTCATACAGGAGAAAGCATTTTGCATGCATTTAACACAAAGGTGTTACAATGGCTGTCCCCAAGAAAACGCATGATTGGTTATGTTTCCACGGATAATGGCGCCAATTTAGTTAAGGCCATGGATAAGGGTAACTATTTCCGAGTGCCGTGTTTGGCGCACTGTATAAACCTGGTTGTTAAAAAATTCTTGAGTGAAGAAAGTCCAGTGTGCGAGTTACTGCCCACCTGCCGAAGAATGTGGACACATTTCAACCATTCTTTTAAGGCCCGGAAGCAGCAGAGGTGCCTGCAACATGAACGTAAATGGCCAGTGAAAGCACTCATCCCGGAGGTGGTAACTCTTTGGAACTCAACCTTCTACATGCTTGAGCGTGTGTTTGAGCAGTGTGCGGTAGTCGATCAGTATTTCTTTACACAGGGTGCAGCTATGAAGGACATGAGGATACAGGTGGAGCAATGGAAGATAGTTAAAAGCCTGACATACATGCTTCGTCCTTTTGAGGTCTTCACGCGTGCAGTCAGCAGGGAGGACTGTAATTTGGGAAAAGCTATCCCATTGTTGCGCATGCTAGAGCACCAACTGAAGGCGGTGTCTTCTACGTTTCAAAATGATGAAGAAAAGGAACAAGGATTTGAGTTATTACAGCGCCTACTTTGCGATGAACGTCTTCAAAAGATCCACACAGAACAGCATTAGATTTGTGCTACTATTCTCGATCCACGGTACAAAAAGGCACTGGCAGGCAGAGTATTCTTTCCTTTTGATGACGCAGAAGTTACAAAGTACAAACATTGGCTAGCTGTGGCAGCCCGGAGGTTTGAAAGAGAACGGCAGGAAATTGAAGGAAAAGGCAGTACATCAGCATCAGCAGGCCATCCGGAGTCAAAAGAATCCACTTCTGCATCTGTGACTGTGGCAGAAGGGAGTGATTTTTCCTCTCAGCCGTTAAAGACACCAGCAACTGTATCATCTGCACCAGACACAACAGTAACATTGTGTGAAGAAGAGGATTGGCTAACTCAGCTTGGGTTTGCTTCTCAAAAGGTCCCAGCAAAAAGTAAGCAAAGTGGAGGAACCCCTGGAGAACATTGAGTCGATGGTGCAGGACTATCTCAATGACTCAACAGAGGTCTATGTTCATGATGACCCATTGGCGTATTGGCATGGGAAAGGGGAATTGTGGCCAGAGATCACCAACCTGGCATTAAATTACTTGTCTTGCCCACTCGCAAGCGTGTCTTCTGAACGCGTTTTCAGTGCTGCTGCTGGCATTGTAACTTGCAAAAGGACCCGCCTCTCGCCCAAAAATGTGGAGAGGTTAACAAATGATCAAGATGAATCAGCAGCTCATACCACCAGATTACAAAATACGAGAATACACACAGGAAGAAGACGAGGAGGTCACCAACTTAGATGAGGGAAGTTCTTCTCTGTCAGGTGACCTACTCCCGCCTGAATTCGCAGAGTATGAGGACGAGTTCTTCTTCCCTGACACCGAGCCCTGAAAATGAGTCAATGAATCACTAACTTTCTTTTTCGTCCTTATTCACTTTTATTCCTGTGTGTCTGTCTTTCTTTGTTTTGCAAAATCTATATAAAAAAACTATAATCACCTAATCTCAAAAACAAGCCCATCAGCAGAACTGTCTTCACTTATTTGCTTATTGATTTGAAGGTGCCGCAGTCTGCATTCCTCAGGTTCACAAGTTCACAAGAACATGCTCCTCTATCCTCCTCCTCCAGACTCCTATTTCCCTCAAAGCAGATGGCTGGATTACGCCCAATGAAGAAAGACTCTGCACTTGTGGGGGTGTTCTACTTCTATGCAGGTGAGTTGACGGGTCTGGGGCCATTGCTGGGAAGGTCTAATACCGGATAAAAGTAGTTTGGAGAAAATCGGAGCAGAAAAAGATTTTGCGCTTTTGATCACTTGCCTGTCTTTGGGGTGCTGTTTGGCAGGCTTTTAGGTTGTTGTGGGTGGGTTTTGGGGTCTGGGAGCACTGCTGGCACAGTCTAATGTTGATTGCATTTGTTTTTCGGGAAATCCATTGTGGAAAAGGGGAGTTAGGGCCTAGCTGCACAGCGTATTTGGACTGAATTCTAGGTAGTAGGCCCATTTTTGCTTTTTGCCAGTTTGGGGGTGTTCTGCTTTTTTGCGGGTGGCTCCAGGAGTCTGGGGCCATTTCTGGGAATGTCTAATACCAGATCAAAGTGGTTTGGACAAAATCGGAGGTGAATTTATTTTTGCGTTTTTGCTGACTTGCTTGTCTTTGAGGTGCTGTTTGGGGGGGGTTCCAGGTGTTTGTGGGTGGGTTTTGGGGTCTGGGAGTACTGCTGGGTATGGATACTTTTGATTGCAAGAGGTTTGAAGCAAATCCATGGTGGCAAAGGGGAGTTAGGGCCTAGCTGCAGAGCGCACGCGGAGTGATTTTGGAAATTATCCCGAAAATTTCAGTCCCCATTTTTGTAGTTTTGATTTTTGGCTGTTTGGGGGTCTTCTACTTGTTTCCTCCTGGGTTGACGGGTCTGGGGCCATTGCTGGGAAGGTCTAATACCGGATAAAAGGGGTTTGGAGAAAATCGGAGCAGAAAAAGATTTTGCCTTTTGATAACTTGCCTGTCTTTGGGGTGCCTTTTGGTGGGTTTTAGGTTGTTGTGGGTGGGTTTTGAGGTCTGGGAGCACTGCTGGCACAGTCTAATGTTGGCTTGCATTTGTTTTTCAGGAAATCCATGGTGGAAAAGGGGTGTTAGGGTCTAGCTGCACAGCGTATTTGGACTGAATTCCAGGTAGTAGGCCCATTTTTGCTTTTTGCCAGTTTGGGGGTGTTCTGCTTTTTTGCGGGTGGCTGCAGGGGTCGGGCCATTGCAGGGAATGTCTAATAACGGATCAAAGTGGTTTGGACAAAATCGGAGGTGAAATTTGTTTTGCGTTTTTGCTGACTTGCTTGTCTTTGAGGTGCTGTTTGGGGGGGTTCCGGGTGTTTGTGGGTGGGTTTTGGGGTCTGGGAGCACTGTTGGGTATGGATACTTTTGATTGCAAGAGGTTTGAAGCAAATCCATGGTGGCAAAGGGGAGTTAGGGCCTAGCTGCAGAGCACGTTTGGACAGAATTGAAAGAAGGTTTTGCCTGTATGGGGGTGTTCTGCTTTTTTGTGGGAGGGTTGGCAGGTCTTGGGGCATTGCTGGGAAGGTCTAATATCGGATAAAAGTGGTTTGGAGAAAATCCATGCTGAAAAGCTTTTTGGCACATTAACTTGGGGCTCGTTAGGGTTAGCACTAGCAGCAGGATTGCATGTGTTTCAGGGTGTTCTAGATTTTTCTGTAAAAACAGAGAGGGACCCAAAAACCCAAAGGAGTAGGGTACCAAAAGACAAGTCTGTCAGAAATAATCCCCTTTGGGTAAGTATGAGAGTAGACCACAAATTTCTATCAAACAAACAAATATACATGCAACAAGGAGCAATAAATGAGTAGCATGAATCAGACATACAAAAGACCTTGTACATTTTATTCATAAACAAAATTAAAAAACAGTACATTGTCAGAATAAAAAATTCATAATAAAATGTGGGACAGAACAAAGGGAAAATGGTTCCAATTAAAAAGCATAGAGAGCCACCAGTGTTATGGTAACATGTGATTAAGTAACTCCAGATCTATAAATTCCACAATTTCGTAGGAGTTTCTTATCTCTTGTGGCCTAGTGCTCCTCCACCAGAGCATCGACGCATTTCGGTTTATGGCACATACACTTCCAAAGCCAAAAAACCTTCTTCAGGAAATAACAATAAAAATATCCCACAGAACCACAATGTCTTCGTGGAAATTCAATAAAAAATGTTGTCTCTGTTATGGCCACTTCTATTACTTCGCCACCTTCTCAGTGTGTCTCAAGATAGAAGTCCGATGCGCATAAAACTATGCTGCATCAAAATGCTGAAAGACGGCAAAAAGTCCTGTCTTCAAAATCAGTCTTCCTCCCGGTCAGACCGCCCGCAGTCTGCAGGTCGGATAGACGGAATAGTAATGTGGGGTACTGCGTGGTAAGACCTCCGCTAAGTATTTGGACTGAATTCCAGGTAGTAGGCCCATTTTTGCTTTTTGCCAGTTTGGGGGTGTTCTGCTTTTTTGCGGGTGGCTGCAGGGGTCGGGCCATTGCTGGGAATGTCTAATACCGGATCAAAGTGGTTTGGACAAAATCGGAGGTGAAATTTGTTTTGCGTTTTTGCTGACTTGCTTGTCTTTGAGGTGCTGTTTGGGGGGGGTTCCGGGTGTTTGTGGGTGGGTTTTGGGGTCTGGGAGCACTGTTGGGTATGGATACTTTTGATTGCAAGAGGTTTGAAGCAAATCCATGGTGGCAAAGGGGAGTTAGGGCCTAGCTGCAGAGCGCGTTTGGACAGAATTGAAAGAAGGTTTTGCCTCTATGGGGGTGTTCTGCTTTTTTGTGGGAGGGTTGGCAGGTCTTGGGGCATTGCTGGGAAGGTCTAATACCGGATAAAAGTGGTTTGGAGAAAATCCATGCTGAAAAGCTTTTTGGCACATTAACTTAGGGCTCGTTAGGGTTAGCACTAGCAGCAGGATTGCATGTGTTTCGGGGTGTTCTAGATTTTTGCAACTGAGTTCTGGGGTCTTAGAGCACTTGTGGGAATGTGTAATTTTAGTTGCAAGTGGTTTGAAGAAAATCCATGGTGGGAAAGGGGGGATTTGGCCTATTTTAAGAAAGCGTTTGCCACTATTCTCAACTTAGGGCTCGTTAGGGTTAGCAGTATTGTATTGCATGTGTTTGGGGGGGTTTGCGAGTCTTGGAGGGATGCTGGTTATGGATAATTTTGCTTGCTTGCAAGTGGTTTGAATACAATCCATGGTGGGTAAGGGGGGATTTGGGCCTACTTTACTTTCAAAGTATGTTTTGTCACCATTTTCTACTGGGCCTCGTTTTTGGAGATCTGATTGGGTGTCTTCTACATTTTTGTGACTGGGTTTAGTAAGGGTCTGGGAGCACTGCTGGGAAGGTCTAATTTTGTTCTAAAACACAGTTTAGGGTACACCTAGCTTGAGGGGAAAGATCCGCTAAGGTAATTTGCCCATACTTATTTATCCTTCAAAAGGAAACTCTGACAGAGTACGCACTTTCAAAAATATTGTACTGTCTATTAGGAAACTCAAAGTGTGACTTTTTGCACTACACAGCGTACATACCTTATATTTATTTGCCAGTGGTGTTCTAATATCACTTCATATTTTTCCATCAATAATTACAGGCCGAGTTTCAGCCTGTGCAATGGGAAAAAAAGGATGAAGTCAGGCTTCACATTATCGAGCCGCAATTCAGCATCCGCCAGGCAGGCAGTGGACAGGGTGTCTTTTGGTCACCAACATTGATGGACAGAGCTTCAGATGGAATGGAGGAGTCCCTCTAATAAAAGGAATGGTTGGATGCATGCAACTTCCCAAATTCAACAGGACAACTACAACAACATACAGATACAGTATCCGTTCTTTTCTAATTATCTTTTAAGTAATGTTATTGCTGTGAACTTCTATGAGTGTGACTCTGCATTTCTTTGATGCCTGCTTCTAAATTCATCCCTACAGGCATTGTATAGGTTTTACTTCTGCTATTTTTTAAACCTAATTTAATGTAAGAAGTGTTTCTCTGAGTGCAGAGATAGGCAAGTGAAAACGCATAATTATTACTGCAGCCCTGTACTGTTGCATTCTTTCATTCACGGTTGTCGAAAGTACTACTTACTTTTCAGTAACCATGCATGCAGTAGTGCATGCACTTCCTTTATGTCACTTAAAAGATTTATGGTTAGCTTTGTACCCAAAGATTTGTTCAATTATTGTTGTCCATGCTGTGCTTTTTTTTTCTTCTCTCAACAAAACTTTCCCCAAAACCCCTATTCCCATCCATTTTCCAAACCCTAACCCTCTTCCCCCGGGCTGTGTGGTTTTGATTGATATGTGACTAAATGACAGTAGTAATTCCACACACTTGCTGGGGAGGATAAGGTCATAGCAACAGGCTGGTGAAGGAATCCGAGGATATATTCTTACTCAGCTTGACACTGAGTCACTATTGGCAAATGAAAGCAGATTTTCATGTGCGCCATCAACTTGATTAGTCATCAAGAACATCCTCCTCCTAGACGTGGCTAAATATTACGCTGTTGTGTCCTTCACCTTCAGTACTATTTCTTGTAGTAGTAGCCAATGTCAAAGAAATGCAACGCAAGTACTAGTTATACTTTTAATACTTTACCATTGTTAGGCTACATTGTGGCACTGTTCTAGTGTACTGTCACCTGCTATATTCTCTATCGTACCGTTCTAATGCTACGGTAAGGACAAACAAGGTTTCATTTTCTTTTTTTTCAGATGCTGCAACTGCCACTGTGTAACACCACAAGTACCACCCTAATGATGACATTTCATCCGCCCAGGATTGCCAACCTTACTCGCCATTTCGCGAGCAGCCAGCCCTGTGCCTAGCCCTATTTCCAAACACAAATTACAGGTAAGATAAGCGTTTGGGGGAAGGTAGTATAATGGAGTATTAGGAGAGACGAGAGACTGATGGTCCTAGGACTATTGAATTCACTTACTCTGTGAGAGGCACTTAGTTTTGAAAACATGTGGGCAATTAGTACTTACACAACTTGAATCAAGATGCCACTTAAGTTTCAGGAAAACAAACTTACTGTTACACCCCCACCCACCAGCCTCAAAAGCCTCAAAAGCAGTAAAAAACACGTATGCTAAGATAAAGTTTAAAGTATATTTATATATCCCTAACATAAATAATCTCCCGCAAGACCCAACCCACCCCCCCCTCCCGAACCCCAACGAATGTCCATGAAAACTAAGTCCAAAAACATAGAAAACTCAAATCCCAATTCCCACCCCCTAGAAGTCTTTAAAAAAGGGGCACGGGACAGTCTCCTCCTACTGCTGGCTGCTGTTGACTTTTCGGGCCAGGTCGGCATGCTCCTTGCGGAGGGTCTCGAGCAGGGGTTTGGTGTTGAGGAGCTCCTGCTCGAGGTAGGACACCCTAAGTGAAAGGCGGTGCATGCGTGCCTTGCACCTGCTGTGGGGGGCAGCTGATTTCTTTGCTGCTCGGCGGTGGAGGGTGGCTGCGGTACCCTGGCTTTGTACCGCTGGCTGACCCAGGGAGCGCGGAGGAGGATGCAGGTGTCGCCGTGGATGTTGTTGACGTACTCTGCATGTCCTCCTCCTCCTGGGCCATCAGCCGCCGATATTTGGCGACAGTGGCCTCAAGCCTCCGTTGCCGGGCCCTTTTAGCCAGCTCCTTCCGTGTTGGTTTGGAAGGAGCATCTATATGAAGAAAGAAAGACATAGTCTGTAATCAATGCTCTTTAAGATTAGCACAAAATGATTCAGCAGAAAGTTGTGTCACAGTAGAACTAGCAACTTGCAAGCGCAGTACATAACTATTGTGGCCAGTATCTATCTAACCTCCCACTTCTTCATCCTTGCTCTAACTTTAGTGGGAGTTTAAGGAATCAATCCTACAAGCACTATGGACTCACTCCATTAGAGTCGACTATGACAGTACACCAGTCTTATTCTTCTTCTTCTCTCTTGTTTAGCAAAATTGGTATGTTAACTTCTGCAAGCCGGCATAATGCCAGCACAGTCAACTTGCACCCGAGAAAAACAGACGCCCGCCATGATGAGTGAGACAGACTTGCGTTACTGTACCAGTCCAGTACATGCAGGTGGTGATGCTCTTACTTTTCTATTACGGGTGGCACTGAGAATACTCTGTTACAAGGGCTACTGCTTAATTAATTTAACTTTCACCCAACAGTGCCAATGAATACTAGAAAAGGAAAATGAAGACGATAAATAATCTGATTATCTATCACTGCACATGGTATGTATTTGCTTACATATGGGATGACTTTAGGTGCATTGCTTTTTATTGAGTGAACAGTGATACATCCATACATGAATGACCGAGTTCTACTAAACTTATTAACAGAGGTAGTGAGTGGCCATCGTAATAGCTGGATATATGCTGTGCTTGCAATACAAACTACTGCTACTATTCATGGTAGTATTCAGACAAAATTACAACTTTTTTTCCTTGCCTTTCCTACACTGGGATGGACGTGGGGGTGCGGTGTTACATGTTCTTCAAAGTAACACTTAGTTCATCCAGTGACCGTCTACTCTCTCTAGATACACATATGCTATCTAAGAGTCAGATAGTACCATGATCCAGGCATCCATCCATTCAAGCTATATGTCAATCATTCTTCTTCATGTCTCTTATCTGGACAAACCTTACGTTTTCTCACGGGAAAACAACCTTTTCCGCAAGCCATACATCTGTGCTTGACTTGCATTTGAATTTCAACCAAAGCACATATTGCGCACACATACAGTTTCTGTTTCACCCACCCAGGCTGTTCTCCTTCCACCCATCCTTGCTTCATCCTTCACCCAGCCATGCATCATATTCCTTCCCAGCCACCTCGGGCACCAATCAAACATGTATCATTCTTCTTTGTCAGTCATCATTACTTTTAACTTGCTCGTCCTTCCACACTTACTTACACCCTTCTTTCGCTTTTTCGTTCATCCCATCCATCAAGTTCATCCCAGATCTGATTTGCATTCTCAAAAAAAAATCACAGCTGAGTTGAAGTAAATTTAGAGGAGGCTACTACCTGCTTGATAAAAACTTTGTTCTAAATTTGAAAGTCTGCTTAACAGTATAGTAACTTAACTGTAGAACATATATACTACACCCGTGCAGAGAGCACACTATGCAGTCTGCAATCTCAATAAGTAAGGAATATAAGAGCTTACCACTGCCCGCCACTACCGTGGCAACCCGCACAGCAGTTTCGCCAGGCACTTGCACCGCCTCCTCCCCAGAAGTGTCCTCCTCCACCTCCGCGCGGGGCCCAGCACCAGATGTTCCACCTACAAAGTACATTTAAGAATGTTAGATGTCATAGATATACACCACTCACTAGTATTTTGTCTAGGAATGAAGAAATGTGAATACAGAAACCAATCTAATAATTTGTGACTGTCTACTCTCAAGTAAAAATGTCCCTTTTTCCAGGGTAGGGTGTTGTCTTGCTGCACTTTTTGGCACAACTGATGAATGCTTGCTTTTTAACATGCACCATTTTTCTCATAACAGACAAAAGCTTCACTTCTAAAAACAAATCATCATCACTAGAACAGAGTGACCAATGATTCAGCACCAAAAAGAAAAATTAAAGTTCAAACCAGATGAGGGCTCGGCTCGCCCACAATAAATGTGTGTAATAAATCACTAAGCACTTTTCCATTTTTAATCAACCGTTTATGTTTTATGACAAGCTTGATTTTAATACATGTTTTTACTTTTAATAAAGCTTTAAAACTTAAATAGACTCTGTGGTTTTTGGTCAAGAGCGAATGAGCAAAAGGTTTTGCAATTTGCAAGCATGAGTCTGTGCCTCTGACACTTCTGGACTCTGACTCTGTACTCTTGTCCTGCGTTGGATAATCAATATTGGGGATCCATCATCGATGAATTCCGGAGCTAAGTGACTCTGCCACACTATCTAGTCAGTAAGGAGATTGAGGGTTCTTCAAAGTCTGATATCACTGAGGTATGTGGAAAGTCTACCTGTGCCTATTATAATTGATAAACAATGCACCATTTAGTGTCCATAGTTCTGTTTGTGCAGAGTTGTCCCTGCAACAGTAGTAGTATGGATTGTCCTCCTATCCAAACCAAAAGTAAAGTAGTATCTTATTCTTTCTTAGTGGTCATTCACCTTTTTATTGTTGGTAATTGTTAGAACATAAACATTTAGAAGACTTGAAAAGACATTATGGACAATCCCAGAGGACTGCACTCAGTGCATAGAGCTATTGCTGACTAGAATGGGAGTTTTGTTTAACACCTTTTGCCAAATGTGCAATCTTAGTTAGCTACACAGACAGACTAATAAGAATAATCTAGTAATACCACAGGGAGTAATAGAAGAGGCAGGATAAGAATTTAGATACAGTCTACAAGAAGATCAAAGACAATTTAGAAAAAATCAAATGAGGAACGCTAGGAAAAAATAGGTACTCTATATTAAAATTAAAACTTACCGGGGCCAGCAAAGGAGCCCTCGCCTGACCGATCCTGGCCATGAACAGCAGCAGCAGCCGATAACCCCTCCTCCTCCGTCCTCTTGCCCCTGGGGGGAGCTGATGTACAACATGAAAGAATGAAAGACCCGAAAACATGGATGATTGTTGTCAACCAAATCAAACATTTCAAAAGAACAATAACAAAATATTTTGGCGAAATAGCAAATAGACAAATATTTTAAGGGATATATTGACCTATCTCATGTGGTCTACTATGATACTAGTATTGCTTGATTTGCGGACCGTCAACTTGGAAAGTTATGTAACTCACTAAACAAACTACTAAAAAGGTTCGCCTAGGACTGGCAGGCAGCAGTCCGCAGCACGCGAAGTGACAGACAAACTCCATCGTGATTGCAGATCAGCGACAACACTAAAAAGTTTCCTACTATATTAACCAGTCATTAAAATACTCAAACTATCAATCCACCACCACTATTTCTTCTTATTTCCAGGTGTACAAAGGAAGGACTGGACTTGAATCTGTAGGGGCAGATTTACAAGCCCCTTGCGGCTCTTTTGCTCCATTGTTGCGTGACTTTTGTGATGCAGCGGCAGAACACAAGAGGCGCCATGGTGCGGCGTATATTAACAACGTGATGCATATGGGAGATGCATCATGTTGTAAAGCCCTGCGCCATCAGGGGGCGTTCCGGCGCAAGGGAGGGTGTTCCTGCGCAGGAACGCATCCTAAAAGTGGCTGAGGGAAGTCTACAAGATTTCAATCAGTCACTTTTAGGACAATGATGCGTGACTCAAACCCTGCGCCTGCTTGAAGCATACATACGGCTTGACACAGCATTGGGGAGCTAGGGCACCCCAGAGCATTGCTGGAGCTGCGCCATCGTTGCGACGCAACTCCAGCAATGCGCCACCTTTACGGCACAGATGCGTAACGCTTCGGTGAAGTTTTGGGCCCATGGTGAGCCGCATTGTAAATACGGCGCACTATGGGTGGTGGTGGCGTGGCGCACAATTACTGGCGCATCCCTGCTACTTTGCAGGGATGCGCCGGTAATTGCAAATCTGCCCCTTAGTGTCTAGCATTACGCAGTTCTTTAAACTACACTCATACATAATTTCTCAGGCCAATGAAATGAACACAAAATCGAAAACAAATAAGCATAGTAGCAACGCTACTGAGAAGGAGAGCAGTGCACCTGAAATGCACAGAAGATTTTGAAATATAATTGACCTACAATGTAATCGGCAGCATTATTTCTCTTGGTAAAAACCTACAATTTGCAATATAATAACACACAGAGCAGGAGAAAACAGAGTAGTGATGAAATAGCTACTACTACTCACCAAGCCCGGGTTTCTCGATGCTGAGCAGGTCGAGCAAGTCGCGTTCCCGGTCCAGGAGATCTGTCCAAAGGTGGGTGGCCTGGTTGTAGGTGCGCCAGACCCGAGAGTGTTGATACATGGCCTGGCACACCTTCTCCCACCGCTTCTGGCGCTCCCGGAGCCCGTAGTCGCTAGCGATCTTGCCGCCTGCCATGATGGTCCTGGGGAGGCGGCGCTGGACATAAAACGCTAGTGCGGCCACCTCCTCCGCGCTAAAGATCTCCTGTGGCATCACTAGCTCCCCCCTCAAACGTCCACAGGGGAGCCGGGCGCGGGGTGCGGACCCTTCCCCTTCTCGGGTTGCTTCCCGGCTCCCTTTACCATGGTCCGGGCAGAAAGGAAGGTAAATAATAAATAAAAAATAGAATAGGGAAGAAGAAAAGCAAAGAGTTTAAAAAAGTAGTTTAAAATTAACCAAAAGTAGCAGAAAACACAAAAATATAGAGCTAAAAAAATAGAGGGATAGATAATAAGTAAAATAGATTAAAAAAAACTTCAAACAAGCAAAGGACGGCAGAGATGTAAAGAGGATACAGAAAGCATGCCCAGAACCATAGCAATGAATGAAAAACAAGATGGCCGCGCCCGTTCATGACCGCGTGGGTAAGTTTGTGCGAGATTTTCCTCGCGATCACACGCAAACTTGTACTAGTGAGCCGCACACTTGGCAAGATTACACATAGCTCCCTGAAATGGAAAAACGTCACGCAAACAAGATGGCCACGCCCATTTACGACCACTAGGGTAACTTTGCGCTGTTGCACTACAAGCGGCTTGCTAAAACGCACAAAACCACGCGAACTAACACACCGTAAAAAACCAAATCGCATATTCTCACGAATTCGCAGCTTCCGAATTCAATCTCGCCCAAATTCGCGCCCCGCGAATCCAGCGAAATCGCAGAAAAAAACGATTTTTGCAAAACTGAAAGCACTCAGCAGGTGCAAAAGTTCAAGCTCATCATCATTAGTAACCATTCCCTGTAGTGCTTCCGGAGGGCCCCCTCCAGAGTTCAGTTGCCTACTTGCAACTATTCTATGACCCTGCTCTGACCCTCACAGCAGGCTCAGAGAATAGCTACAAGTATGCCACAAAGGTCCTGTTAGAAAAAATGACACTGCAACAGAAAGCAATTACAGATAAGGAAGCAGGTGCCAGACTGGAAGTTCAAATTCAGTGACACATTAATCAACCCCTAATTCTTTCATGTCAGTTGAGGCAGGGCAGGTGTCCTTTTCCCCCATAATCTATAGTGATGAACCAGAGGGTGGCAGTGATGTACCAGAGGGTGGCATGGGTGAGACAGAGGGTGGCAGTGGTGAAACAGAGGGTGCTGTGATGAACCAGACGTAGAAACAACATGGTCGCGACCGTTGCGACCCGACAAGTAAGTTCGCGTGTGCGAACTGGTAAAAAACCCTCATGAACTGGCAGAAACCCTTGCGAACACAAAAAAAAGAAAAAATCCGCAAATTCGCGAAAGTTCGCGGATTTTGCGGATTGCGAATTCGTGAATACGCAAATTCGCGAAGCGCAAATTCGCAAAATTCGTCCAACCTTCCCCTCCCCATTTACCCCCATCCTGGACAACCCGGAGTTCCCACCGGGCAATCACCCTCATACCTTCCCGCAATGGCGCAGTACCAACTGCCGTTCTGCCGGCGACCTTTTTGATTTGTGGGGTATTCTTCCCCTCTCGGACGTCAAGCAGGGTTATGACATAACGAATCCTCACATTTTCCAATACTTCCGACACTGGCTCACAAACCCGGTCAACGCCCCTCTAGTTGGTCGACCGATGGCGGCTTTTGAGAAATGGCTGATGACAAAAGACTCGGATAGACACCTCATCTCGGACATCTACAAAATGCTCACGCCCCCAACCACCCCGGGTAAATCAGCTGGTCAAAAGCGCTGGGAGGCGGAACTTGGCAGGGCTTTGACACACAAAGAATGGAGCTACATATACTATAGGGCCTCACACACCACACGCAACACTGCAGGCAGGGAGGCAGTGGTGAAGTTAGCTATTTATTGGCATCTCACTCCGGCCCGGCTCCATAAAGAGAACCCGACCCGTAGCGCATTGTTCTGGAGGGGATGTGGGGAATGGGGCACCTTAATCCATCTCCTCTGGGACTGCTGTAAAGTCCGGTACTATTGGGAGAAGACATTGACTCTACCTTTGACACTGAAATCCCAATATTTCCAGCCTACACCGTCTTGGGCCTAGCAAATACACTCACTTTTCCCCTGAAATCTACTCGAGGTCGCCAAATGGGGATCGCCATGCAAGCAGCCACGCAACATGTCCTATCGCTCTGGAGCTCGACCACCAGGCCTACGCACATGGGATGGCTACACAAACTCTGGTTCACTTTGGGGATGGAACGTATCCAAGCTACACTTACACACACCGCAGCAACTTTTCAGAAGGTCTGGCTCCCGCTGCTATCCCTCCCGTCCAAAGAGTTCAATGAAATCACATGCCCCAGATACCTCTGCATTCTGCGACTTACCGAAGCCACACATGACCTTCCATGATCTCATGTATCATTGCAATACCCATTACCTGATTGTTTCTAAGAATGTCTCTCAGGCATGGCACACTGGTTGGGGTTGGGGTGGGAGGGGGGAGGTTGGGGGTGTAAGTGGGTTCCTGGTCTCTGTTATTGCAGTTTTGCTTTTTTTACAACGCCTACCATTCGTTGCCTTGGCATTATACCTCTGATCTGGCATAAGTACCTCGCCTATTCCTCAATGTACAGAGAAGACGTGTCTGTCTGTCTCGCTAGCAATATATGCCTATTGCCTTTCCATTGCACTGCGATGCCTGTTTTTGCTCTTAAACTCAATAAAACACATTTGAAATTAAAGGAGTAATTAAATGAGAAATATCTTTATAGCAATTCACTTTTCCCAGTGATGGATTGTTTTTGTATAGAAATTGTAATCATATCAAAGGAGAATTGTCTCACGTGATCTCTCCAATAATAATAAGATGATTGACTGGTTTAATAAAATTATGTTGACAATATAAGATGTAGCAGGTGGTCCACCAATTTGTAAGTGTTATGCTAAGTAGAAGTCAGTTTTTCTACATGTCATGATCTTTTTCTGGATCTGACTGATGAAACATATCATTAAAGTCACGATTGAAAGAATGAGAGGCATTGAGGACCGTACTTACGCATTTTGGTATCATATGAGGGATCATTGAATGTTTCTGGCTAATTTGGTTGACGAACATGGTGACTAATCACAACTTGCGTTATGATTTTAAGTTTAAAGAACATTTTTATTAGATGTTAAAATGAAAACAGAATCAATTTAAGAACAAGAACAATAGAAAACGTGTTGATAAGTACATAGTATTCATAAAAGAACAGAAAGCAGAGAAGGGGAAAGAAGAGAAAGGGAAAAGGGGGAAATAAGGTCAAAAAGAGTAATAAACTTAGCAGTCAAATACAATAACTGTGATTTAAACAATCCTCTAATAGAAATTTGTATTATGTATACAGAAAATAAAATAGAACAGTAATCAAACCAGAATATGCATATGAAGGCGGTTTGGAGACTTTTTCATGATGTGGAGAATGCAAAGGGAGGGATTGAGCGGAGAGATCCAAAAAATTTGTAATCGGTAACCATAGCATATCCCTTTTAATAGCAAGTGTAATAGGATAAACATAATCTGTGATTATAGCAAACACCATACCACCAAGCTTGGAAGGAGACATTCGAGGCATCCTTCCAAGATTTAGTGATCTGTTGGAATGCAACAGCTATAAGCAAGTCAACAATGGTTTTATTAGCAGTAGAAAGAGACCATATGTCAGCGAGACTACCTAGAAATATGTGTGACAAGGTAAAGGGAAAATGTGTTGAGAAAATCTTATTAATTTGACGCCAAACTTTGGTCCAGAATGTTTGAATGAAAGAACAAGTGAATAACATATGCTTGAGGTCTGCACCAGCTGCTCAACAGGACCAACATGCAGAAGGAATAGAGGAGTCTATTGTGTGTAATTTAGCAGGAGTAATCAAAATTCTATTATAAATAAAAAATAATGTTTGAGTAGTATTAGCTGCTCTAGAAGATTTCCTTAATTTAGACTAAATTTTGTGTCAAGTTAAGATGGAAAAAGAGTCATTTAAGTCTGATTCCCAGTCAAGCTCTATCTTAGATTTCTCTCGAGTGATAGATTCCTCTCATAATGTTTTGTAAATTTGAGGAGCAGATGAAGAGGAATGTAAAAAAGAGAGAGTAAGAGGAGAGGATTCTATACGGAGAACAGAAGACGAAAGGGTATTATATCTATTCTGAGCAGCTGAGCATAAAAATAAATATTTGGGGTGAAAAGAAGTTGGAAGGGAAAAGTGAGACTGGAGTGAAGAAAACTGGATACATTTACCATCTTGAAAGAGTTGATGAGTCCAAGAAGGACCAAGATCATGCCAGTCTTTCCAGAAAAGAGTTTTATTCTTGATCTTAATAAGAGGGTTATACCAGATGGGGGATTGTAGGTAACGGGAGCGATCATATAAGCCACTAAGAAAGAGAGGAAGGAAAGATTTCCTAGAATTTTTAAGAATAGGAAGAGACATATGCGATAATGATATAAATTGTTCAAACGAGAAAGGATGGAAGAAAGATGGAAGAAAGAAGATTTAATCTCGACCCATAATGGCAGAGAACTGGTGTCAAGTGAGCGTTCTGGAAAAAGAGAAGTGGAGTGAATAAGAAAAAATGAAGTATGATAAGAAGAGATGTACGGAAAATTAACACCACCCATATGTTTAGGACATTTAAGTTTGGAAAAGGACATTTGAGCTCTCTTGTTTTGCCACAGAAATCGTGTTAAAATAGAGTAGATGATTTTATAACAAGATTTAGGAATATTAACTGGAAGATTATAGAGAAAAACAGAATAATTGGAACTAACATCATTTTGATAGAATCCAGTCTACCCCACCAAGATAAGAACAGGGGATGCTATTGTGATGTAGAGTCTCTCAAAGTCGTATGAAGATTTTTTATGTTTAACGCTACAGTATCTATAATCACTGGAGTAAACCATAAGCCTAAGTATTTAATTTTTGTGGGGCTCCAATGAAAGGAGGAAGCCAGGAAGTCCGAGTGAAAACAGAAAGCATTGAGAGGTAAGATCTCACACTTATCCACAATAAGCTTATAACCAGAAACCGATGCAAAATCTGAAACTTCCGATAGAAAAGCTGGAATGGATGTTTGTGGGGTAGAAATAAAAAGGAGGATATCATCTGCATAAGCAGGAAGTTTCAATTGCTTATCTCCATATGGGAAGCAGGAAATTTCTCTATTCAATCTAATTCTTGTCAGAAAAGGTTCCAAAGCTAAAATAAAAAGAAGAGGAGAAAGGGGACAACCTTGGCGGACACCTCTAAAAAGAGGAAATGAAGAGGAAATGGGACCATTAGCTAAGATGAAATATCTAGGAAAAGAATACAAAAACGAAACATAAGAGAGGAACTTTGGGCCAAAACCAAACCAAGTGAGAGTTGAGAGCATAAACTGCCAGTTAACCCTATCAAAAGCTTGGCGCGTATTATCAGAAAGATGGCGGCCTTTGATGAAACCGCATTGTTCTTTACCAATTAATTGTGGTAGAATTTTATCCAGAAGAAGAGCAAGAATTTTCGCGAATATTTCATAGTCTAAGTTAATTAATGAGATAAGTCTATAATTTTTACATAAGGTGTGATCTTTATTTTCTTTGGGGATAAGACAAATCAAAGCTTCTTGAAAGGAATCCTCAGACTTCTTAGATGCAATAAAAAAGGAAAATAATTGGTGAAGTTTAGGAACTAATAGATTAGAGAAGTGTAAATAAAATTCTATAGTGAAACCGTCTGGTCCCGGGGCTTTTCCTTTCTTAAGTACATTAATGGAATCCAAAATATCTTTAGGGAGAATATCTTTTTCTAGGGAAGCAAAGTCAACAGCTGGTAATGGAGGAGAAGGGAGTGAAGACAGGTAACGAGCAATGTCGATAGATATAGGGGGGGATTCTGGGGTATAAAGTTGTTGGTAAACATTAGTAAACTCAGTTAGAATGTCTTCGTCTTTATGGACAGTAATATTAGAGGAAGTTACAATAGAATCTATGTTTGTTTGTTCCTTTTTAACTTTAAGGTATTTGGCGAAAAGATTGCCACTTTTATTTTGCACACTATAATATTTAGCACTAGATTTCCTGAGGCATAGATTAGCAGAGTCAGTGGAGTTTATTAAAAGAGAATTTAGCCTGGATGAGCTTAATTAAATCATCTTGACTATTCGATGAATAGTAAGAATGTTCTAATTACTTAATTTGAGTAGAAAGTAATTGAATTGATTGACCAGCTAAGCGTTTTTTCTTTTGGCAAGAAATGAAATACTGAACTCTCTAGAGGCAGCCTTAAAAGTGTCCCATAGTAGTTGAAGGGATATTTGGGGAGACTCATTATTAGTAAAAAACAGGGAAGCAAAAGTAAGGAAATCTGATGTGAATTTAGTGTCAAGAAGAAGGAAGTTATTAAACGTCCATCTTCTAGTACCTTTTGAGGGAGGGAGTAAATCAAGGGTATACAAAACAGGGGCATGATCAGAGAGTCAACGCCTTGGAGATAAAAATATAATCTATCTGGGATTGGGAAGAATGGGCAGGTGAAAAATATGTGTATTCCTGTAAAGATGGATGACAAAGTCTCCAAGAATCAACAAGGGACCTTTGAGATATGGTGGAGGTAAATTGAGTATGAGTGGATGAGGGAAAAAAACGAGAGCTAGACTCCCTATCCAAAAAAGGGTCCATAATCATATTGCAATCGCCACCCAAAATAAGATAATCATCAGTATATTGCATCAATGAGGAGAGAATCTGAGGCCAAAAGAATTTATCTTGCATAATGGGGGCATATAGAATAAAAATCGATAGAGGAATTTTATTAACCAGCAAAGACACTACAACCCATCTGCCCTCAGAGTCATTATCTTGATTTAGAAGTTGAATATCTAAACTTTTATGGCAAAGAATAGCCACACCATTATGTTTCCCTAAACCAGGGGAGGCAAAGACATGGCCAACCCAGTTACGGCGGAGTTTAGTCATTTCAACATCCTTAATATGTATTTCCTGCAATAACACTATGTCACTATATAAATTAACTAGATGAGACAATACACGTTGTCGCTTACTAGGTGAACCCAAACCCTTAACATTCCAAGAAACTGTTCTAAAAGACATTTAAACTTCAAAATTGCATAAAAACAAGGTAAGAGGAAGAGAGAAAGATAAAAGTAGGAAAGAAGAAACTACATGTGACTGCAAGAGAAGATCTAAGGAAGAAGACAATAAATAGTGATATAAGATAGTGAAAAAGACGAGACCAAAATACATTAAGACATAAGTGTGAAAATAAGATAGGAAAGAAAGAGAGAGAAAAGGAAGAAAAGAAGAGGAAGTGAGAGGAAAAGGGAGGGAAATAGTAAAAATAGGATAGAGATAGGTCATAACATGAAAGCAAAAAACAGAAAATATACTCAATGAGAAATATTGCAACAAAAGACATACCACAGGGAAATGATAAGAACAGGGGTGGTGGTGCCACAAAGGGAAATGGAACGCCGAAAGAGGACTCCAAAACGAGATAACAAGGAGAAGGAGTACAGCATCCAGCAGAGACAAAGTAGCAAGAGACGATGAGGGACCATAAACCAGTTACCTAAAAAAATGAGGGAGAGAAAAACTTTATGCAACAATACACATCAAAAAGCAACTGAAACAACAAAAGACATCAAGTGCAAAGGCATAATGATACAGAAAAGGGATCACATGATACAAGCGCAAGGGGAAATAAGGATAATGGAACAACCGGAAGAGGATAAAAGGACAATACAGGATCAAACAATATCAGCAAATAAATAGAAGTCCATTAAGGTTGAGGAACTTCCATTGAATCCACTCTGCAATGCAGGATCCTCATAAGTAGTTGTCTTGTTATTATAAGTCACTTTGAAGAGGCAAGGGTGGAACAAGCCATATCTAGCATTCAGACTGCGCAACGCAGGTCTCATGTCTAAGAATTGTTTCCGACGATCCGCAGTTATCTTGGCATATTCTTGGGCAAATAAGAGACTTGAACCATGCCAAGTGATATTTCCACATTGTTTGGCAGCTTGAAGATCTTTGAGCAGGTCTGTGTACTGTAAAAAGTATAGAATAACACCTCTAGGTTTTGAAGAGGATGATGTAGAACGAGGAGGTGGACCAAGATGGTGAGCACGTTGAATGTTCAAAGCCGGACTGTCAGGGAGTCCTAAAAGTGTTGGTAAGAAAGTCTGAAAAAGTGATATCGGATTTGGACCTTCAAGCCCTTCAGCCAATCCATAAATGCGCAAATGATTGCGTCTGTTGCGATTCTCTAACTGTTCAACCTGCTGTTTGAGGTGAGCTATGTCACTGGACATGAGAGGGACTTGACTTGCGACAAGACTCTCCAAATCTCCGACTCTCTGATCAGTGCGCGAACAAGTGGATTCCAAATTTTGTAGACAGGCATTAGTTTCCTCCATATGTGGCTTAAGAGCGTGAATTTCCTCAAGGAGGAGCTCCATAGAGATTGAGGAGGAGGAGTTAGTGGGAGATGAAGGGTGTACTTTCACCCGTTTACCAGCTGTAGACGCCGAGGCCGAGAGCAATTTAGTATTTTGTTTTGACCCTCGGCGGGGAGCAGAAAATGAGGCAGATCCTTTGGAGGCAGTAGATTCCTTAATATTATCCTCAACGGGGTCCTGCAGGACATTGAAAGGGTTAAAATCCTCTAGACTCGCCTCAGAGAGTTGAAGAGGCCTATTACGGGTGATTCGAGACATTGCCATGACAGCCGCACAGAGAAATCCACTCTAAGAAAGTCAATAAGGACAGTCGCAGGAATTGGAACTGCAAACAATACCAGTAAACAGCAGCAGAAGCAAATACAGGATAACCAATTATTGCAGGAGAAAAACGGCCAAAAATAGTGAAAAACAGAAGAAAAAGGGTGTCCTGACCAAAGTTGCTCGTTTTTCAGAAGAAGAATCACCTCATGCTGTGGAAAACGGTGAAATTGCGAAGCGCTGAAAACAAAATTGGCAGCCACGACGTTGCTCTGAGACGTGACAACTAAATAGTTAAAATGTCAAGATGGGGCTCACCCTGCGAAGCGCTCTTTCCTGCATTAGAGGCTGCTTTCATTCCGACGTCGGAAATCAGCAAAATGTAGGTCCAGGAGAGAGAAATGTGTCCTGGAGCGAACCCGAGTCCTCACGTCTCGGCGGAGACGTGAGGACTCGAATTCGCTCCAGGACAAAATCTGAAACTTCCGATAGAAAAGCTGGAATGGATGTTTGTGGGGTAGAAATAAAAATGAGGATATCATCTGCATAAGCAGGAAGTTTCAATTGTTAATCTCCATATGGGAAGCCGGAATTTTCTCTATTCAATCTAATTCTTGTCAGAAAAGGTTCCAAAGCTAAAATAAAAAGAAGAGGAGAAAGGGGACAACCTTGGCGGACACCTCTAAAAAGAGGAAATGAAGAGGAAATGGGACCATTAGCTAAGATGAAATATCTAGGAAAAGAATACAAAAACGAAACATAAGAGAGGAACTTTGGGCCAAAACCAAACCAAGTGAGAGTTGAGAGCATAAACTGCTAGTTAACCCTATCAAAAGCTTGGCGCGTATTATCAGAAAGATGGCGGCCTTTGTTGAAACCGCATTGTTCTTTACCAATTAATTGTGGTAGAATTTTATCCAGACGAAGAGCAAGAATTTTCGCGAATATTTTATAGTCTAAGTTAATTAATGAGATAAGTCTATAATTTTTACATAGGGTGTGATCTTTATTTTCTTTGGGGATAAGACAAATCAAAGCTTCTTGAAAGGAATCCGAAGACTTCTTAGATGCAATAAAAAAGGAAAATAATTGGTGAAGTTTAGGAACTAATAGATTAGAGAAGTGTAAATAAAATTCTATAGTGAAACCGTCTGGTCCCGGGGCTTTTCCTTTCTTAAGTACATTAATGGAATCCAAAATATCTTTAGGGAGAATATCTTTTTCTAGGTAAGCAAAGTCAACAGCTAGTAACGAAGGAGAAGGGAGTGAAGACAGGTAACGAGCAATGTCAATAGATATAGGGGGGGATTCTGGGGTATAAAGTTGTTGGTAAACATTAGTAAACTCAGTTAGAATGTCTTCGTCTTTATGGACAGTAATATTAGAGGAAGTTACAATAGAATCTATTTTTGTTTGTTCCTTTTTAACTTTTAGGTATTTGCCAAAAAGATTGCCAACTTTATTTTGCACACTATAATATTTAGCACTAGATTTCAGGAGGCATAGATTAGCAGAGTCAGTGGAGTTTATTAAAAGAGAATTTAGCCTGGATGAGCTTAATTAAATCATCTTGACTATTCGATGAATAGTAAGAATGTTCTAATTACTTAATTTGAGTAGAAAGTAATTGAATAGATTGACCAGCTAAGCATTTTTTCTTTTGGCAAGAAATGAAATAATGAACTCTCTAGAGGCAGCCTTAAAAGTGTCCCATAGTAGTTGAAGGGATATTTGGGGAGACTCAATATTCGTAAAAAACAGGGAAGCAAAAGTAAGGAAATCTGATGTGAATATAGTGTCAAGAAAAAGGAAGTTATTAAACCTCCATCTTCTAGTACCTTTTGAGGGATGGAGTAAATCAAGGGTATACAAAACAGGGGCATGATCAGAGAGTCAACGCCTTGGAGATAAAAATATAATCTATCTGGGATTGGGAAGAATGGGCAGGTGAAAAATACGTGTATTCCTGTAAAGATGGATGACAAAGTCTCCAAGAATCAACAAGGGACCTTTGAGATATGGTGGAGGTAAATTGAGTATGAGTGGATGAGGGAAAAAACGAGAGCTAGACTCCCTATCCAAAAAAGGGTCCATAATCATATTGCAATCGCCACCCAAAATAAGATAATCGTCAGTATATTGCATCAATGAGGAGAGAATCTGAGGCCAAAACAATTTATCTTGCATAGTGGGGGCATATAGAATAAAAATCGATAGAGGAATTTTATTAGCCAGCAAAGACACTACAACCCATCTGCCCTCAGAGTCATTATCTTGATTTAGAAATTGAATATCTAAACGTTTATGGCAAAGAATAGCCACACCATTACGTTTCCCTGAACCAGGGGAGGCAAATACATGGCCAACCCAGTTACAACGGAGTTTAGTCATTTCAACATCCTTAATATGTATTTCCTGCAATAACACTATGTCACTATGTAGTATCCTGCATATTATACTGCAAGGTGTTTTACCAGCCCTGCTCTGCCAGTGCCCGTGCTCTGACTCATTAGAATGTTGGAGTCTGATGATGCCTCAGAATGTTGGGACCGAGTGAGGCAGTGACAGTTGGTCATGGGCGGAGCAGCTGACAGGCAGCTCCTGGTGGGGCTCTGATCTACCAATTATCAACATGATGTCCAGTACTTTACAACTTGTTACCTTTATGAATAAATTATCCTGAATTACTACCTTCCCAAGTAGACCTCCTTCACTACATATTTTGGCGACGAGGATGGGATTGTGGCTCGGGGCAGGCTAGGGCGCTAAAACATGACACTCTGCCAGACACCATTCCTTGACGTCACAGAGGGCTCTCGTGCGCGATGAAAGGCAGTTGAAGAAGAGTTAATTCGCGCGCTTTCAAGCATCCATTCTGAGGTGAGATGTGCGCACCTGTAAACTACCACAGTTCGACGGTTAAACAGTAAAAGACTCCGTGACTGGGGTGATTTTCCTTGTCGAAACAGCTGCACGTCACCAGCACCAATTACTGCCTTCCACTCAATCTCTTTAGCACACGCACAGCCGAACTCTTGGAAATACATATGAAGTTTCACAAAGATGTCAATTACTGCCTCGCGCTAGTTTGAATATAGCAGGACAGAGTTGTTCAACATGAAACCACTTTAACACGAGTCCGGCAAAGTTGTAAGTGTAACTGAATGCCCAATAACAAACAGCGTAGCGTCTCTGTGCTAAAATGTCAACTTTTTCTGTAATAAAATGTTCCACATTCCTTTCTGGTAAAGGAAGAATGCAACCGAGACAGTACTCGTCACAGCAATATTCAGCATGCCCTTCATAATGCACAGTTTGTTTGCCTTCACTAGCGCAAAGACTATTCATGTTAAATAAATGTTGGTAGCATAGATAGCTGTTTACGAATTCACGAAGAAAAGGTCAAGCGCTAATTCATAGATACAAAGGAAAATATACAAGCCTGTTTGTACTTTAGAAGGGAATGTCATCTTGACAAGGAAGTCTTTCAATCTGTTTTTCTTTTTCTTTTATTTTCCGATGAAAGCAGTGCTTCTTACTGCGGGGATTCTAGGTTGTGGCTAGATTGTGTAAACTTGATCCTCACGAACCACTCTTTGAACACCATAAAAACAGTAGAGGGAAATCCTTTATAGTAAAATACACATGAAAAGTGTTTAAAAAGTCAGTTACCTCCAACGTTGTCCCTCGCTGATTTATTGCAGAAAAGCCTCTCGGCGATATCAGGAACACTGTAGATGAAGGCACGATGAATGTGGCACAGGTTGTAGCCTTTACACAGTAGTTAATGCCACCACAGAAATATGTTGTGAAACATCACAGCTGCCACCCTAGTGCAACCCCATTCAAAAGGTGCACAAGATCCCACATTGCAGGGAGCAAGTGCTGAGGAGCACACAGCTTTATTTAGTAAAAAGGCATATCATTCAGCAGCCACATCTTATCGCTTTTTTTAAAATCAAGATGAAACAACCAGGTGTCTGTAAGTTGTAGAAAGCCCGTGGCAGTGTAGCAGACTAAGATGGTAAAGCCCAAGACAAAAGTACTTATTGTAGGTTTGCACAGCACGCCTTGGCTCGGGCTGGCCGATGGTGAGGCCACTGGTGGGGCTTAAAGGCGAAGTGCTTTGTGCTTACTTGTTTCTTGTTGTCTTCTTTGTCTTTTCTTTGTGCTTCTAGTTTCTTCCATGTAGTTGTCTTCATTGTACTGAACTGCCGTTCCAGGAGGGGACAAGTGTCCCGGAAGTGGTCTCAAGAGGAAGTGGGCGTATATTCCACTGCCACTATAGTATGTCTCGAGACCTAGACGGAGTCTCCTGTGGTCTAAGGAGACAAAAGTTCTTAAAAGCAGAAAAAGTTCTCTGAAAGGAAAGAGAACAAAGGAGAAACGACAAAGCAAATTCCAGGACCGGCAGAACCAAGAAAGAATGGAGTGGACAGAAAAATGCCCCAGGACTGGAAAGGGACAAAGGTCCCAGAATCTAACCGGGAGAGGACAAAGAAAGTCCCAGGGCCGGTAGGGGACAAAGGTTCCAGATTTAGAACCGGGTGAGGACAAAGGACGTCCCAGGAGCGGTGGAGGACAACAGTTCCAGTACCACGACAGAAAGTTGTGACTAGGTGGTTCTTTGAACCGGGATAAGTGTTCTGTGTTTACAACCAGACTTTTAGCCCACAGTACTGAGACAGTTTGTCTAAAAGAGGAATGAAATTCAAAAAAAAAGTTTGCAAATTGTTTAGTGAAATATTATGGCACATTAGTTTACATTGAAAAATCATAGCTATAGGTTATAGCCCCATTAGCTTCCACAAAAATAAGAAAACTTGCTATGCATTCTTTGCATCTTTATGTATGTCTAAAGATATTTCCCTACATAGGGATGGGAATGGGTATTAGCCCCATTAGCCAACAAATATGTGCCTGTTCACATTATTTTACCCTACACAGGGATGGGAATGGGTTCTAGCCCCATCTGCCCATATACATACCTACACAGGCCATTCACGGTTTTCACCCTCACTAAGGGCACAGGTACATACTGTCTTTACCCTCACACAGGGATGGGAATGGGTATTAGCCCCATTAGCCCACACATATGTGCCTGTTCACATTATTTTTACCCTATAAAGGGATGGGAATGGGTTATAGCCCCATTTGCCCATATACATTTGCCTACATAGGTTACAATTTTTACCCTACAAAGGGATGGGAATGGGTTATAGCCCCATTTGCCCATATACATTTGCCTACATAGGTTACAATTTTACCCTATAAAGGGATGGGAATGGGTTATAGCCCCATTTGCCCATATACATTTGCCTACATAGGTAACATACAAATTTTAGCCTTACAAGGGCACTGTAGCTAGGGTCACAGCCCTTTTTATTTTACACAAGTATCCTCACACAGGGAACAGTGTTATGGGTTACTTCTGTTTTAAATAATGCAATACTATATTTACGTCGTATTTATTATGTTTATTGGAAACAGAGGGAAGTTGTAGTCATACTGTATGTATCTACTTTGCCTTCTCTCTGTTTTTCTATTCGTCCAGCTTTCCTCGTGGTGTCATTCTCTTTGTCATCCCTGGTTTCTGGATCTACACTTCTTGTTGTCGTCTTTTATCTCCAGCCTTCTTTTGTTCCTCTTTTGATTCTTTTCTTTCCTGTTCTGGAGGAAACCTGTTACCCCACTTTCCTGTGTCTGTGTGTAGGCTGGTGTTCATTCTCCGTTGTGCCTTGTACTTTCTTCCCTTCCTGCCTGCCTGGCCAGTTGGTGCGTTTGGGGATTGGTCCTGGTGCGTGTGAGTTCTTCTGCCCCATGTTGTTTCCTTTTTCTGATTACTCGTTTTCCCCTCATCTTTTCTATGTCTGTGAGTCGGTCTTATCTCTATCGGTTTCCGCTTTACTCTTCTCTTCCTCCTCCTCATTTTCTTCCACTGGTCTCTTCACGCTGCTTTGCTTACACCTATCTTTGTTGTTGTTTCTGTTTCCTCTGCTATTCTTCCTTGTTATCTCCTCCTTGGTTCTCTCTCGCCAGTTGTTATTCACGTAGTGGTTTAATGCTTCTGTTTGAACGAAAGGGGATATGTAGTATCCTGCATATTATACTGCAAGGTGTTTTACCAGCCCTGCTCTGCCAGTGCCCGTGCTCTGACTCATTAGAATGTTGGAGTCTGATGATGCCTCAGAATGTTGGGACTGAGTGAGGCAGTGACAGTTGGTCATGGGCTGAGCAGCTGACAGGCAGCTCCTGGTGGGGCTCTGATCTACCACTTATCAACATGATGTCCAGTACTTTACAACTTGTTACCTTTATGAATAAATTATCCTGAATTACTACCTTCCCGAGTAGACCTCCTTCACTACACACTATTTAAATTAACTAGATGAGACAATACACGTTGTCGCTTACTAGGCGAACCCAAACCCTTAACATTCCAAGAAACTATTCTAAAAGACATTTAAACTTCAAAATTGCATAAAAACAAGGTAAGAGGGAGAGAGAAAGATAAAAGTAGGGAAGAAGAAACTACATGTGACTGCAAGAGAAGATCTAAGGAAGAAGACGATAAATAGTGATATAAGATAGTGAAAAAGACGAGACCAAAATACATTAAGACATAAGTGTGAAAATGAGATAGGAAAGAAAGACAGAGAAAAGGAGGAAAAGAAGAGGAAGTGAGAGAAAAAGGGAGGGAAATAGTAAAAATAGGATAGAGATAGGTCATAACATGAAAGCACAAAACAGAAAATATACTCAATGAGAAATATTGCAACAAAAGACATACCACAGGGAAATGATAAGAACAGGGGTGGTGGTGCCACATAAGGGAAATGGAACGCCGAAAGAGGACTCCAAAACGAGATAACAAGGAGAAGGAGTACAGCATCCAGCAGAGACAAAGTAGCAAGAGACGATGAGGGATCATAAACCAGTTACCTAAAAAAATGAGGGAGAGAAAAACTTTATGCAACAATACACATCAAAAAGCGACTGAAACAACAAAAGACATCAAGTGCAAAGGCATAATGATACAGAAAAGGGATCAAGTGATACAAGCGAAAGGGGAAATAAGGATAATGGAACAATGGGAAAAGGATAAAAGGACAATACAGGATCAAACAATATCAGCAAATAAATAGAAGTCCATTAAGGTTGAGGAACTTCCATTGAATCCACTCTGCAATGCAGGATCCTCATAAGTAGTTGTCTTGTTAATATAAGTCACTTTGAAGAGGCAAGGGTGGAACAAGCCGTATCTAGCATTCAGACTGCGCAACGAAGGGCTCATGTCTGAGAATTTTTTATGATGATCCGCAGTTATCTTGGCATATTCTTGGGCAAAAAAGAGACTTGAACCATGCCAAGTGATATTTCCACATTGTTTGGCAGCTTGAAGGTCTTTGAGCAGGTCTGTGTACTGTAAAAAGTATAGAATAACACGTCTAGGTTTTGAAGAGGATGATGTAGAACGAGGAGGTGGACCAAGACGGTGAGCACGTTGAATGTTCAAAGCCGGACTGTCAGGGAGACCTAAAAGTGTTGGTAAGAAAGTCTGAAAAAGTGATATCGGATTTGGACCTTCAAGCCCTTCAGCCAATTCATAAATGCGCAAATGATTGCGTCTGTTGCGATTCTCTAACTGTTAAACCTGCTGTTTGAGGTGAGCTATGTCACTGGACATGAGAGGGACTTGACTTGCGACAAGACTCTCCAAATCTCTGACTCTCTGATCAGTGCGCGACCAAGCGGATTCCACATTTTGTAGACGGGCATTAGTTTCCTCCATATGTGGCTTAAGAGCGCAAATTTTCTCAAGGAGGAGCTCCATAGAGATTGAGGAGGAGGAGTTAGTGGGAGATGGAGGGTTTACTTTCACCCGTTTACCAGCTGTAGACGCCGAGGCCGAGAGCAATTTAGTATTTTGTTTTGACCCTCGGCGGGAAGCAGAAAAGGAGGAAGATCCTTTGGAGGTAGTAGATTCCTTAATATTATCCTCAACGGGGTCCTGCAGAACATTGAAAGGGTTAAAATCCTCTAGACTCGCCACAGAGAGTTGAAGAGGCCATTACGGGTGATTCTAGACATTTCCATGACATCCCCACAGAGAAATCCACTCTAAGAAAGTCAATAAGGACAGTCGCAGGAATTGGAAGTGCAAACAATACCAGTAAACAGCAGCAGAAGCAAATACAGGATAACCAATTATTGCAGGAGAAAAACGGCCAAAAATAGTGAAAAACAGAAGAAAAAGGGTGCCCTGACCAAAGTTGCTCGTTTTTCAGAAGAAGAATCAACTCATGCTGTGGAAAATGGTGAAATTGTGGGAGCACTGAAAACAAAATTGGCGGCCACGACGTTGCTCTGAGACATGACAATAAAATAGTTAAAATGTCAAGATGGGGCTCACCCTGCGAAGCGCTCTTTCCTGCATTAGAGGCTGCTTTTATTCCGACGTCGGAAATCGGCAAAATGTAGGTTCAGGAGAGAGAAATGTGTCCTGGAGCGAACCCGAGTCCTCACGTCTCAGCGGAGCTCCCAAGACTTGCGGCCATTTCCAAAGGCTCCGAAGCCACACCCCCCTACAACTTGCGTTATGATTTAACTAGTCAATCTTAAAACCACAGTCATTAATAGTCATACCAGGATTTAACAGAACAATAAAATATTGAAGCCTTGATTAAGTTTAAATTCTTGTTTGAACAAAGCAAGTTGGCTTAATGTTTGCTTTATGGGAGATTTATACTTGAATATCTAAAAAAAATAATTTTTGAATTTGTGGATTGTGATATTTCCGCGTGCACCATTCCATTTCTTCAAATAATTAAAGTCACATAGAAAGGCAACATGGTCAAACTGTAAGAGACAGTCTCTACTTGTGGTAGACTAGCATAGAACCTAGATTAGACTGGTACAGTTTTAGGTGGAGGAGAAACATTTTTGAATCAAGTCAATGTTTTTTAATGCAACATAACTTTGTGTAAATCCTAATTAGTGTGCTTTGCATAGTTTACTTTTTCTTCTGTTTAGCAGTGGCAGCTCATAATTTGAGCAGGTGGGTGGATGGGCCACGCACACAGATTCACAATTCACGGATACACTCATGCATTCACATACACACACACTCCTATTTACAGCATGCACTCATAAACACATATACACACCCACACATGTACCAAACATTGAAACAAATAACACTTATGGGGCACAGCTGTGATTTCAGTTTTTTAGAGGGAAAGCTTCAGTGGTTCCTGACGGCTGGGGCTGCTGCCTCCTCTCATTGGCTGATGGTATTATGTGTATGGTTGGGCGGAACATGAGCAGTTTCTTTCCACAGAGTTACCCAACAACTCGGTGAGATTCACTGAGTTCCATGAACAACAGAATTTCAGTGCGTCGTGCTGCTCATGCTGATATTTATTTACACCAGAAGCTTGTCCCATACTGTAAATCAGTGTGAACGGCACCATGCGGCTTGCCAGAGGATGCTGCTTCCTCTTGTGCTCATGTAGATTTTCTACTCGAGTGGCACCTTTCTCAACGTGAGCAGTAGTGACCTACCGCGGCCACCTGTGTTAAGAAATTGCATTCAGTACTCATCCTAGTCCTCAATTTTCTCACTTGAGCTCATCAACTTAATGTTGATGAGACATGTGCGAGAAAAACTCCACCATGCTGCAGTTTGTTAGAGCATTTTTGGAACAGGCAGAGTGCAAAGTGGGCAAAATTCAGCAAACTCCGCTAGCAGAACAGTTTACCGTGCCATAAGTGTCAGTGATTATAATTAAGTGCTGGTTCAGAGCACTGGAAACCACTGGCTCTAATTTAGCACTGTGCATGCAGTAGTGTTTGTTCCTGTAGACCAATGACCTTTTTAACTATGATTCATTACTCTGAGGTTGAGACTTTACCCTCTGTGCAACCTCCTTGTCCACCAATGCACCAAGTTTGGGTATCAATTGTCCTGTTGTCCAAGACTGCCCTCCAGTCTGACCAACTACATGAACCTAATTATGAACTCTATGTTTGTTTGTGAATGCTCTAAATTGTAAACTCAAACACATTAAAAAAATTTAAGAAATGTCTACCAGCAATATGTTTGTGGGGGGAGTATTTTATACTATAAACAGGTTCATTATAAATGACACTGAATCATACCTATAAGCTTCTGCCCATGTTCAACACCCCGTGCTTTCTAGGTAGATTCAAAATATAACAATAACCCACCCATGTATATCTACATACATCTTATATCATGTAGCAATTGCCTTTCGACTTCCCCTTAAATGTGGGTGTTTGTTGAAATACTAAACACCTTTGTGCTTTGCTGAAATATTAAAACACTTTCATGCATGGGAACAATACTTCTGTATTTGCCACACAGTTAAGCCGGAGTAGAGTAGTAGTAATTTATTGTTTGATTATTTAAAATCTTTACAAAAAGAAAAACACAATTAAGAACATTTCAGATTAAGATAACTCATTAAAAATGCTTTTTAGATAACGGTAAACCTTTAAAATTGTACACACGCATTGTGATAGCTGTTTTGAATAAAACAAATTCATACGTTTAAAAAAAATTAGCGAAGAATGCAGTCAGTATGAGGATTAATATTATCTTATTCTAATATTTTCTATGCAATTGTTAAAAATGTTGTAAAAGCAGAATTAATAGATACATCATCTGGGCAAAGACACTGAAGCAATGCTTGTCTACAAGTCCTTATCGCTCTTTCATTAAATAGCCTTTTTAATAAAGTTAGTCTTTCCTTTTTTAGTTCTGGACAGAGGCACAGAAGATGTATAAGGCTTTCCTCTCTGGCTTTACACAACCTACATGATTCATTATTTTTCATTTTTTTCCACGGTAGTGCATGGGATTCTCCTGGCAGAATTCCGAATCGTGCTTTCATAAATATATTTTTACTTCTCCACGACCATGCTGTGTCCAGATTCTGCTGCGGGCTCTTTTTTTTGTAGCCATTTATTATGGACCAGGCGTGTTTCCTTTTAACAAAGGTCTCTTTATCGCTTATCAATGATAGGTGATCTGTTGTTTTGTTCAAAACTTTTTTGAAAGATTCCTGGGTTATGGTAGAATCCAAATACCCCTGACCCCAAATTCGTCCAGAGCCTTGTCCTGATATTTCCAGGCAGATGATTTATTATTCGATACAAATTGGGAACCAGTGGTGGACAATGTTTTACGGGGTCCAGAGTATGTGTCCAGTCAATTATTAAGCACACAAGTCTGGGGAAGGTGAAGTCGTGAGGGAATAGTGAATATTAAAAGAAGGTGAGTCAATCCACAGGGGACTTTATTCACGTGGCTGACTCCCTTGTTTAAAATGGTGGAACTGCTTACTTTACAGTAGGCTAACTCAACCCTCTAGAAAGACTAACCTTCTTTTAATATTCACTATTCCCTCATGACTACACCTTCCCCAGACCCCTCACACGCACTCAAACCATTGGCTGGAACAAAAGATCTCCAACAAAGAGCGCCTACAGCGCCCGTCAGACATTGCAGCGCCAGTCTGACGAGGAGCAGGAGACCAATGATGAAGCATGACACCTAGGTTTCTGGGTGTGTGAGGTCTTTTAGTTCCAAGAAGGGAACACCTTGTTCCCTGCTTACATTTTGTCTCCATATTCCTACACCTTCTTCATTATCCATCCCCGGGGAACTTAGTATTCTTTTGCTTAATAGATGATTTATTATTGCCCTCAATTTCTTTCCATAGAAGCTGAAAAATTAAGTTTTCCTTATCATTTTTCACTCTGTTCCATACTTTGATTGTATGACCCTTTCATGCATACAGTTGGTTATTCAAGCTGAATTCCAGTCTAACTTGGGCTTGGGAGGCATTTTTTGGTAAAAGAAAGAGAGATCGAAAAGGTTTTGAGACAGTTTTGTTTATGATTATTGCATCTTTTCCGTTTAACGCCTCAGTACCACAGGTTAATGAAGGTAACAATTTCACCGATATCACCTTAAGTAGCGGTCGTTAACACAGTTAAGCCAATAATAATAGGTTTCAGAAGCCTTGAATAGATATTGCCAGCGGCATTTTTGTGTGTAACTGATTTTTCTACATAACGTTCATAAAGTTCAAAGATGGCATCCCTGAAATGCAACTTCCGCCGTCCACAGTCATTTGTAGCTCAGACATACCTGTGACCTATGTCCAGTAGAAAGCTTCAAGTAAACTAGGACAGTTATTTAGTGTGGGGTGAATGTAAGACATCCGCTGTAAAATAGGGGATATCCCAATGCAGCCAATTTCAGGTTCCCACATTTAAATGGTGTGCTTAGTCAATGTTCTTAGAAGTTGCATTTTACCATAGGTTACCAATGACCTAAATGATCACCATGTTAATGCATGACATTACTAAATATCATTAGGACTATGTGCATGTATTTCTTTTATTTTCCCTCTACATTTCTGTATAGAATATAATACTTTTTGATATTTTTATAAAAATGTTCGCCTGAAATTTGATGATCTTTGTGACCAGTATTGTTATTTCAGTTGTTGTTAGCCTTTCTCTCATGTCTAAGAGACTAAAAGCCATTCAATCAAAGATGAGGCCACAGATTGTTTTGAACAACTATAGTGTTGTCACTGTGAGGTCCTATAATTGGCTTAAAGCAATCAGCATGCCATGGCCACCTGTCAGGTAGTTTCTTATTGCTACCTCATATATAGTGATTAGTGTATTAAAGAAGATGGTATGCAGGCAGCATGCCCTGCAGCACAAGTATTCCTTCTTCTGCACGTTGTCGAATGACGAATACATGAGTTGTCCAGCAGTCCAATACTTACAGTGGTCAGAAAATGTAATATCCTTAATGGTACTTCATTCAGTTCATTGCACTCCTTTAAGGTGCATGAACGCAGCTCCCCTAGCAGCAAAGCCTATGTGTGGCACCTGCCTGCCAGAGTGCTATAAGAGCCCTGTAGGCAGATATTGGAGATATGCTTCTATGCTGGAGATTCTACATAAAAGATCACTCTCAGGTGTCTGGGCAATGTACTTACCTTAACTTTGGGTGCTCCAAAAAGAAACTTTGGCAAAATATTGGCATTTCTTTACCTCTGGAGTAAAAGTATTTCCACTCTGCAGGTGCAACATTTAAAAAAAATGTCCCTGCAATTCCACACAGTTCTAGTTACAATGAGTTGGTTGAATGTTTGGAATGCCAACACACATGCACATTTGTGGGTACTCTCAAATTCCTCTCAGACCTCTTTGCAACCTAGAAATGGCTAAAGACTTATTCCAGCCTTTGGCAGGATTATCTGTCCTTCCAGGGTGGAAAGAAAAATAATTGTTTCCCCCCCCCCCGGAGAATAGGAGCCTCAGCCTTGAGGATGTGCCACATAACACTCCCAGTACCCCTGGAAGCTGGTGCATATTGCAGCTTTACAGGCACACCGCTAAGCATTTTTTCAATCACATAGCACAGAAAAGCTTAGTAAGGTAGTTTGAGGTGGAGATCTAAAACATAGTCCGAACTTTTACAGGTTTATTTCTGAATAGTGCCCCAATATTCATGACACAGGATATATTTTTGACAGACTTTATATCTCATAACTCCCACAGTCTGAACCCTAATTCTTATTTTTTTCAATAAAATGTTGTGAACTTAGATCCTTGATATTTCATTTAGATTAATGTTAATGCCACCTGACATTATCTTATTTTGACATGTGTGCAAGAAAAGTAGTCCAAACGGTCAATTTATTGAACCTAACACTGATTTCATTTTGCCTGTTGCTAAGCCCTTTAAATCAGTCTTTCACATTGTTTGTGGGTGTAACAGAATACAAACTGTTATCAGATTGTTGAACTTTTCACACTTTGGAGATGGCTGTTCCCTGATATTTGTACGGTGTTTTTTGCCAAACACTGGGCCTCATTTATGAGGTTTTGCAATAGGGAAGCACAGCAGGCCTTCCTACTGCGCTTCCCTAAGGCAAAAGAAAAGGGCAGGTATGCGCCGCATCTATAGAATATGGCGCATCCCCGTCCTTTTCCCCTGCGCCGGTGCACAATGGGCTCCCTGCACCAGCACGATAACATGTGTTACCTCGATGGTGCCATAAACCCAAATACGGTTCACACGCGCAATAGAGACAACATTAAGCACGGCGTGTTACTTAACCTCTTTGCCCTGACACGGATGCTGGTGCTATTTTTCAAGTAGGATTGTATAAACAGGAAGCTATACATATACCGGCTATACTAACATTGGTGTAATAAGCCTAATAACGAGTCAGTCAGCCGTAACAACTTGTTTAATAAAACCTGCACTATGAAAGTAGATACTTAACCAACAGTGAGGTTGTTAATAGAAATTCACGTTAATGAATTCAAATGTGAACTAGCAAATAAATTGGAATCTTATTAAACATTCCTTTTTTAAATCAAACAGTGGCAGGATAATCCCCATCATGGTATGAATGCCAAAACTGATACACAAGCCCATTGAAAAGCTTGTGATAATACTTAGATGCCAGTCATTTAAATCTGGGTGAGTATAATCTATTAAAAACCGATATGATATTTGATAATCACTCCTTTGATTACAATATGGTAATAGGTGCATTTTTCTACAGCATAACTGAAGTCCAATATCGGTGGCTCCTACTACCAGAGCAAGATCCATCCCTAGACAAACACAAGGTAGTGATGAGCCATATTGATTTGTTACCCTAGAGTGAAAAATAGCATACAAATTATTGATTGATACTTTATGATTACTCACAGATACTATCACAGCGTATGTTAAAACATCGCAAACCTATTACAGTTCCCGACCGAATACTATAATCGGCCCACAGCATTCCAGGATTTAGCTGGAAGCCATTACTAAAAACAGGTAACTTTAAAGCCAAGACATGATGAATAAAATGTCTCCTTTATGATAAATATAAACTGGGACTCACCAAATGGTACCAATAATAATATGTTATGCGTTTTAGCAATACCAATAGTGTAAACTACCACCTATATTTGATTATCGCCAACCACCGAACAGTGTAGCCAAGAAACAGTGTTGTTTTGGAAAAAAGCTTTGTTTGAAAAATTGGAAATGCAAAAAAGTTATTTTCTGTTTCCTTCTAGAACTTGGTCCTGAAGAAGGTTGTCTATTGGTAGCCTGTAACCGAAACGCCGCGTCGACCCATGTTCTTTTGAACTTTTAACCAATGTTTACTTTATGTGATTTTTAATGTGTTTAATATAATGTTTAATATGCTTCATGTATATTTTTTAAATGATTTGTTATCACTGTGATAAAATGTTTATATTTGAATAAATACACAAAGTATATATATTTTTCCAAAACATTGTTTTCTGGTTTTTCCATTTTTTATCTTGTCTTGTAATTATGAAATGTGTGCCATAGTGGTTTAATTTTGCAAGTCTTGGTGGTTTAATGACTATATTAGTTGGCCTATGCGCTGTAATTTAGTCCTCTGCTTCTAATACAAATTGTGTGATTGGTATTGCTAAACATTGAAAACTAACTTGGTACCATTATTCCACTCTTCACCAACTTAGTGGTATATTTGTGGGACAAATTTGGTTTACAATATATCTCCCCTGTCCCAAAGTTGACAGATAAGGGGGCCTCCTTTTTACTTTCTATGTCTCCCTGCACCAGCGCAGGCACCTTTGCACAATGTTGCAAGGGTACCCGCTTTGCAGGGTTGATTATTTTTGTACAGGAAGGAAAGCCTCTCTGTACAAAAATAATCACAAGAGGCTTTTCGTCTTTCTATGTGTGCTGCAGAATGCAGCACACATTGAAAAATGAAAAACAAGGAGCAATAAAGATATTTCTCCCCGTTACACCTCCCTTACGCCTCCCCTGGGGAGGCGTGAGTTTTTGGCACTGCCTTAGATTTACGATTTCTCGTACATCTAGGGCAGTCTCAAAAGACCGTGGATGTTGCTGGGAAAAGTTGTAATAAAGCCAGGGTTCAGTTCCTTGGTAAGTTAAGATTGTATTTATTAAGGTAGAAGGTTCCAGGTTACAGGTACAGAGAGCCCCACCAGGAGCATCCTTCCTTCTGCTCAGCCCATACTCCAACTGCCAACCTCCTGATGGGGCTCTCTGTACCTGTAACCTGGAACCTTCTACCTTAATAAATACCATCTTAAGTTACCAAGGAACTGGGGCCTGTCTTCATTACAACATTTTGGTGACAAGGATGGGATTTATTAAGGTAGAAGGTTACAGGTACATAGAGCCCCACCAGGAGCAGCCTTCCTGCTGCTCAGCCCATACTCCAACTGCCAACCTCACTCAACCAACATTCCACAGCATCATCCATCCCAACATTCCACACCGCACTCACACTGGCGGACCAGCAAGTGCAACAGAACTCCCCCAGCAACACCCATTGCACACCCCTTTAACGCAGAACACTGCATTATAGGGGCTGGTTTTTTATCAGGCAGTAGTACGCCAAAAAAAGTGGCTTATTGCTGCCTGATAAATTTCACGCAGGCTTCTGTGCCACGGAACTTCACAAAAAGTGAAGTTCCGATGGCGCAAGGGGCCTCATAAATGAGGCCCAATATTTTTTAGCACCTGATCCTGCGAAAAATATTTATCTCTATGTACCATGGGTCTCCATTCACCGACATGCCAGGACTAGCAGAAGACACATTACACACCTAATGATCTTGTTGACATCACATGAAGGAATTTTATGTGACCTTTAACTCTAAATCTTCCTACGAAGTACTGTCACATGTTCATAACCCTGATGACATCACAATAATTGAAACCGCTACCATAACAACTGCATCATTAATATAACAACACAACACAACACAGACAAAGTCTATTTTAAATACCATCTATATTTGGGTGCTGATATGAACTTTGGAAGTGATGGGGCATAACACTGTAGTGAGCACACAAAGCGAGTGAACTTTGCCTCTTCTTGAGGTGTTAAGAGAAAAAGTGTGAAAAAGCTAGGGCCAAAGAGTGCAACATTTTCAAATAAATTTACTAAAAAGCAAATGGCTCTGAAAGGGCATTCATTAAATATTCAAGTCTTTTCAAACTCCTGTCTCTGAGTCGCCATGATACCAACCCATGATTCTTTGACATCCACCCATCAATATACCCCAGGACTGCAACACATATGTGTATTCTTTGTCTTTTAATACGATGCTGAACCTTTGTATTATGCCTTTTGAAGGCTCTATGTATGTTTCTATAACTGAAATGGAAATACCTCTCAACAAATTACTGATTAGTACATGTTAAATATTTAGGTACATTTTAACCTCCTACGTTACCTTTTCATGATTAAACAAAATAAGATAAAACATGCAGAATCGACCATAAATATTTGAAATCAAACATTATGCAGAAACAATAATTAACTGAAGCAGTTCTTCAACAGTATTTGTTAGGCATCTGTGGTTGCACATAGAGTTTAACTAATAGTCCCTAATTATCTAACATCTTATATCATTATATGAGCCACGGACTCAATTATGTAATTTTCATGCAGGTCGTTTAGCATAATCAGGTATTTGCCATGCAAATTTTTCTACATCTTACAGTAATAATAGCAATTATCTAAAGTGCCTTCACGATATAACATTTTGTGAAGTTTGCATTTAAAAGTGAGTCTAATTTTACAACATTCTGATCCAGCCATGGTCTTGTGCACGTTTATATGGGATGAAAAAGCTGTAGAATATATGTGGACTTCTTAGATTAAGTAGAGATAAAGGGGCATATTACCAAGCAATAGCGATAATTATCGCTAATGCTTGGTTAGAGACAAAATTTTACCGCTGAGCTGCGGCGATTTTTACCGCAAATAAACCTTGGTATTACCCAGGTTTATCGCAAATGCGATAAAAATCGCCGCAATGCATGAATATCGCTGAAAAGCCAGCGATATTCATGCATTACCGAGCTAATGCTCTTAGCCATGTTATCCACCTCCCATTGGATAACATGGCTAAGAACTGCTCAGGGCAGGTGTTAGCTTTTGGAGATATTCGCGCTTAGCGCGAATATCTCCAAAAGTTGGTAATAGGAGATAGCGATGTAAGCGACTGTTTTCAGTCGCTAACATCTTGGCACGCCCACTTTGCATATCATTAGTGATAAATATCACTGACATGCAAAGTGGGGCCCAGGATGGTCGCTATCTCCTACTAGCTGTCGCTAACTGGTGTTAGCGACAGCTAGGTAATAGGGAGATAATTTTATCTCCGCTTTCTTGGCTTTTAAAGCCAAAAAAGCGGAGATAAACCCCCTTGGTAATATGCCCCAAAGTAACTAGCACGTTTTGCGTTGACTACCACTGAGACCTTCCACGTGAAACCAGCTCTAAATTGAATATATGAAGAAGTGTTGTTTGTACAATGCCTATGGATTACCGCCCTACTTGCAATTACAAAGCTTTTTTACCATGAGCATGTTTTAATCCTGCTTGTTAGAAGTATGTCACAGATACATCAGGAGTAAGATATGACTACTCACAGAAACATTTGTGAATCAGGTTCAATTCGTGTGATAAGAAAAAAAACACTGACAAAGTCAACATTTCTTGTTTTTTGTTACGGGAAGAATTTTGTAATCGTGATATGTGTGTGGTACCCACATCTGAGTTTTTGTGGCACGTTCTTGCACATCACTCAGTTGCACAGCCTTAGCAGAAAAACTTTTTCCTCTCAATAAACCAAAGTTCGTTGTGTACTCTATGTTTGATCCATGTCTTAATTTATTCAATATTCAAATTTCATCCAGTTTTAATCAATTCACTCCAAAGGTAGCGTAAGTACACATTTATACAATTTCTCAAATGGCAATATTATAAGGTGGGCGTATAACCTTTTACAATCAGCTTCAGATATTTATAGACATATGCTAAAACTGAAGACTTTTAGGGCCATATGTATCAAGCCTTTTGCGATTTGTGCGAATTTCGGCCTTAGCGAATCGGAAACAGCCTTTTTACCGATTTTGAAATGTAAGAAACATTAGCAAAATAAGTAATCGCAAAAAAATGTGATTCCTTATTTTGCTTAAGCATTTAAGGAATCGCAATTTTGCGATTCCTTAAATGCTATGTATGAAGCTTTTTAGACTTGCGATTTCAGGTTTAGAAATCGCAAATTACCACCAACTTGTAGTTGGTGGTAATTTGCGATTTCTTGTAAATATGCACAATTGTGCATTTGTGAGGGTGGCATATGACGCACATACATGCCCTTTGGGCATGTATGTGCGCCATATGCACACACATGTAATTTACAGAGGTGCAGCAGGGTGTCCTTGAGACACCCCCGCACCCTTGCAATCATTCTCAAATTGCGATTAGCAAATTGCGAATTTGCAATTTGAGAATTATTTCGCAATCATTCCTATGGGCCTCCTGGCCCATAGGAATGCATTGGAAATTATTCCTTAATTGCAAATTCGCAAAATGCGAATTCGCAATTAAGGAAAATTAAGGAATTACTAAAAAAAAGCGAATTTCTTCATACATACCATTTTGCGATTCCTAAATAGAGATTCCTTAAAAATCGCTATTTAGGAATCGCAAAACGGAACTATGATACATATGGCCCCAAGAGAGAAAGGGCCTCGTTACACTATGGATAGGAATCTGCTAAAAGCCCTTGGGGTATCACAGTGCACTGTAGCACTTTTACGGGTTTGGTCTCCAGCGCATCTGAAGCTCTTTCTAAAACATATGGCCGAGAGAATTAGCTAAGAGAGGGATAAAGAATACTGGGGCATATTACCAACAACTAGCAATAATTATCGCTATGTTGGTTTAGTGGCGATATTCTTATCGCCGAGCTGCAGCGATTTTTATCGCTTAGGAACCTTGCTATTATCAAGGTATATCTCCTAAGTGATAAAAATCGGTCGAAATGCATGAATATCGCTGAGAAGTCAGCGATATTCATGCATTACCGAGCTAATGCTTTTAGCCATGTTATCCACCTACCATTGGATAACATGGCTAAGAACTGCTCAGGGGCAGGTGTTAGCTTTTGGAGCTAAGCGCGAATATCTCCAAAAGTTGGTAATAGGAGATAGCGATGTTAGCGACTGTTTCCAGTCGCTAACATCTTGGCACGCCCACATTGCATGTCATTAGTGATAAATATCACTGACATGCAAAGCGGGGCCCAAGATGGTCGCTATCTCCTACTAGCTGTCGCTAACTGGTGTTAGCGACAGCTAGGTAATAGGGATATCATTTTATCTCCGCTTTCTTGGCTTTTAAAGCCAAAAAACAGAGATAAACCCCCTTGATAATATGCCCCACTGTATCCAAGTAAAGCACTATAAAACTTTTGCAGAAAACATAGCATTTAAAGCCCCTGCTCCTTACTTACGTTTTCAGTTACAGCATGCGGTAAGGCATTGTATCCTGCTATTACGCCTGGGTATTCTCCCATTAACAGCATTCGCAGCTAGATGGGATGGCACAAATAACTCTAAAGGCATATGTGATCTGTGCAAAGGTGGACAACAAGATCTGCATCATGTTTTATTAGTTTGTCCTAACCAGAGATTGGTAGAGGCCTAATGAAGATATATGTTACCAATTTGCTTAAGACATAATGCTATTTTAACTCATGATTTAATCATGTTGTATTCTCTCCCGCTAATGAATTTGTTTGTCATAACTTGTATACGTTTTTAAAAAGTTTCCTGTAGTTATTTTAAAGGGAAAGCGTCCAATCTTAACATTTTTATTAAGTGTATGTTGTACGTGTGGATCAGATAAAGTTACAACGTATTCATCTTATAAAGCATTTTAAAAGTATTCTTATTATAATCTAACAATACTAATTTTAAGTATCTGTATTTGCTGACCTCAGGGGAGGTCTGAATCAAATAAATAGTTTTTTGGCTTTTCTTTTTTTGTCCTTGTTCATTCATTTTTTTTATTTTGCTTCATTTTGCTGTGTTCACAAAGAAAAGACTTACATGCATTAAAGGTTTCACTTAAAGATGTAAAGAATACTACCCTTTTCTGAATGTTCCACTGCTATTGCCATTTGACAGAGTAAATACATGCATTTGAAGGCTTTATTAAAAATGGTTTTCTTGCTATAAAAATCTCCTTAATAGTCATTACAAAGAACCGCGCTAACTTAAACAATTTACTTGGAGCATGTACCATGCATTTTCCAGTAAGGAGGAGCTGAATACATGATTTTTAAAGATGTAACGCAGAAAGAGCTGAGAGAAAAGAAAGCCCAATTAGTAGTCACCTTTGGTTGGTTATCTGGACCTAGGTGCTGTTTCAGGATGACCATGATGGAGCGAGGATTATATACACCAGGTCGGTCATCTTGGTCAAAGACTTTACCTTCTGATTTTACTCTGAAGTGGAAGGTCAAATTCTACCACAGGTAAAGGTTGCAGACTGCTTCCGATACAATGCACTCTAAGCAGGATGGCCATTCGATGGGGTCCCCCTAATGTCACTAGTCTTTGTGGGAAATGCTTTGGGAGGAAGAAGTTCCAATTTGTGGCCATCAAATCCCTTGCGTCGGGCGGATACTTTTTGCACCCTCTCCCAGTCAAGATGTCTACTTTTGGACTCCATTTTCTTATGAAGCTCAAAATCCTACAGCAGGGCAAGTCTGAAGATGAATCTCACAAAGCTCCTTAGAATATAGGACACTTTTGCTACAAAGTCTTGCTGATGTTCGGCAGGTCTTGGAAAACCATAAAGTCCCAATTTTTTTACGTTCCTGGAGCAGATTCTCTTCGTTAGTTCTAGTGCTCCCAGGGCCACAGGAACAGCACTCAGTGGCCTTGACTTATTCTAGTAGAGGCTACCAGGGGGTAAACGTCTGGTCCAGTAGCTATAGCTGAGTTGAGCACTTAAGTAAAAAGACATCTTGCAGCTTGTTTCTGCATGTGGCCAAACAAGAGGTCATCCCGCTGTTCGTTGGAGTCTACTTCTTAGTCCTGGGTGCAAGTGAGAGCAGGTCCAGCCCATCAGGGCTGCACACAGGCCTCAAACAGCAAGTCTAGTCTTCTTCTGTTCATCCACAGATCTGGGGTTTATTCTGGGGAGTAGTGAGTCAGGTGGATTACCTAGCCAGGGGGTGAAAGGGACTTCTGGATGTTTCCTATGAATGTGGAAAATGTTTCCAATGGGAAACCTTCCCACATTTATAGCACATCTGCTTTGCCATATTACAAACTATCCCACAGTGTACTGTTCTAATTAAAATCCAAGAAGGGGCAGCCTTTCTTCCTTTGAATGTGACTTATGTTCCTGTCAGGGGAGTGTTTAGGAAAATAAGCAAAGCGGTACAAAAGGGGGTGAAGATGAACGGAGCAACTGAACCAATCAAACACTCACACCCAGTCAACAGATCTGGGTTTAATCCATCACCGTTCTTTAGCCCACTCTGCAAACCCAGTTCAGACATGGCCATATGCAAATCAGTCTGACCCTGTGCCACATGGGAACAGTCCAGCCCGAACTGCCAAGCCATGCCTTTCTTGGACCGGAAACAAGCTAGTTAGGACCGGTTTCTAGCATTACAGCTATCTTCAGCCTGGCTTGCTTGAATCCAGTGGCAAAGTGAGCAAGGGACTCACGTCTTAGCATACCCTGCCAACTTATGGCGAACAAAGCGGTACCAAAGGGGGTGGTGATGGATAGATCATCTGAACCAATCAAACACTCATACCAGTCAACTGATCTGGGTTTAATCCATCACCGTTCCTTAGCCCACTCTGCCACCCCAGTTTAGACATGGCCATATGGAAATCAGTCTGGCCCTGTGCCTCATGGGAACAGTGCAGCCTGAACTGCCAAGCCATGACTTCCCTGGACCGGAAACAAGCTTCCTAGGATCGGTTTCTGGTATTACAGCCGTCTTCAGCCAGGCTTGCTTGAATCCAGTAGCAAATTAAGCAAGGGACTCACGTCTGAACATACCCTGCCAAATTATGGCGAACAAAGCGATACAAAAAGGGTTAGTGATGGACGGAGCATCGGAACTAATCAAATAGTCACACCCAGTCAACAGATCTGGGTTTAATCCATCACCGTTCTGTAGCCCACTCTGCCACCCCAGTTCAGACATGACCATATGCAAATCAGTCTGACCCTGTGCCTCATGGGAACAGTCCAGCCGAACTGCTAAGCCATGCCATACCTGGTCAAGGAACAAGCTTCCTAAGACCGGTTTCTGTTTTATAGCCACCCCAGTTCAGACTCTGCCACCCCAGTTCATACATGGCCATATGCAAATCAGTCTGACCCTGTGCCTCATGGAAACAGTCCTTCGAAACTGCCAAGCCATGCTTTCCCTGGACCGGAAAGAAGCTTCCTAGGACCGGTTTCTGGCATTACAGCCGTCTTCAGCCAGGCTTGCTTGAATCCAGTGGCAAAATGAGCAAGGGACTTACGTCTGAGCATACGCTGCCAACTTATGGCGAACAAAGCGGTACAAAAGGGGGTGGTGATGGACTGAGCATCTGACGCAATCAAACACTCACACCCAGTCAACAGATCTGGGTTTAATCCATCCCCGTTCTTTAGCCCACTCTGCCACCCCAGTTCAGACATGGCCATATGCAAATCCATCTGAACCTGTGCCTCATGGGAACCGTCCAGCCCGAAAAGCCAAGCAATGCCTTCCCTGGACCGGAAACAAGCTTAGGATCCTAGGATGCTTGATTCCGGTCCAGGGAAGACATAGCTTGGCAGTTAGGGCTGGACTGTTCCCATGAGGCACAGGGTCAAGGCTGATTTGCATATGGCCATGTCTGAACTGGGGTGGTGTGGTGAGCAAAAAAACGATGGATTTAGGCCCAGATCTCTGCACTGGGGTGAATGTATGATATTGTTCTGCATTCTGTCCATCAACTGTTGTTTTTGCATTTGTCACCCTGAGTGGGATGGGTATGCTCAGACGTGAGTCCCGTGTTCTCCACACCACTGGAGTCAAGCTATCCTGGCTGAAGATGGCTGACAACCAGAAACTGTCCTAGGATGCTTGATTCCGGTCCAGGGAAGACATGGCTTGACAGTTTGGGCTGGACTGTTCCCATGAGGAACAGAGTCAAGGCTGATTTGTATATGGCCATGTCTGAACTGGGGTGGTGTTGTGCGCAAACAAATGATGGATTTAGGCCCAGATCTCTGTACAGGTGTGAATGTATGATATTGTTCTGCATTCTGTCCATCAACTGTTGTTTTTGCATTTGTCACCCCGAGTAGGATGGGTATGCTCAGACGTGAGTCCCGTGCTCTCCACACCACTGGAGTCAAGTTATCCTGGCTGAAGACTGCTGATAGCCAGAAATCTGTCCCTGGCCCAGTGCATCATGGGAACAGGGCAGACCAAACTACCAAGCCAATTCTTTTACTGGTAAGGAAACAAGCTTCCGGGGACCGGTTTCTGGCATTACAGCCGTCTTCGGCCCGGCTTGCTTGAATCCTGATGGTGCAATGAGCAAGGGACTCACATCTGAGTATACCCTTCCGCGCTAATGGTGGACAAAACGATTCAGAAAAGGGGGTGGTGATGGACAGAGTATCTGAATTAAACAGAACACTCATACCCAGTCAACAGATCAGGGCTTGATCCATCACCATTTTTTAGCTCACTGCACCATCCCAGCTCAGAACCTGGCTACATGCAAATTAGTCTGTCCCTGGCCCAGTGCATCATGGGAACAGGGCAGACCAAACTACCAAGCCAATTCTTTTACTGGGAAGGAAACAAGCTTCCGGGGACCGGTTTCTGGCATTACAGCCGTCTTCGGCCCGGCTTGCTTGAATCCTGATGGTGCAATGAGCAAGGGACTCACATCTGAGTATACCCTTCCACGCTAATGGTGGACAAAACGATTCAGAAAAGGGGGTGGTGATTTACAGAGTATCTGAATTAAACAGAACACTCATACCCAGTCAACAGATCAGGGCTTGATCCATCACCGTTTTTTAGCTCACTGCACCATCCCAGCTCAGAACCTGGCTACATGCAAATTAGTCTGTCCCTGGCCCAGTGCATCATGGAAACAGGGCAGACCAAACTACCAAGCCAATTCTTTTACTGGGAAGGAAACAAGCTTCCGGGGAGCTTCCCGGGATAGCCAGAAACCGGTACTAGAAGGCTTGATTCCGGCCCAGGAAAGACTCGACTTGGCAGTTCGGGGTGGACTGTTCCCATGAGGCACAGGGTGGAGGCTGATTTGCATATGGCCATGTCTGAACTGGGGTGGTGTGGTAAGCAAAAAAACAATGGATTTAGGCCCAGATCTCTGTACTGGGGTGAATGTATGATATTGTTCTGCATTCTGTCCATCAACTGTTGTTTTTGCATAGGAAAATAAGCAGGCCTCTCCTCCTATCCCTCTCCAAATGGTCAACAAAGAGTCCAGGAAATAATAGGGATGTCTTCCACAGGTCTCCCTCTACACTTAACTATGAATGAGGAGGTCTCCCCCGGGTCCCTGTCAAGTTAATGAAGTTCCAGACCCATCACCAGTTACCCTTGATTTGCTGATATGTCTCACATACCTCACACTGACCTCTTATTGCCAAAAGGCAAAAGTAATGGTTTCTGCTTGGGATCAGAGGTCACAATTGATGAAAGAGAAGTAGTCACAAGCCAGCTGCTGGCAGGCTAATGATAATGAGCCTACTTGAGGATGGGGCAGACAAAGTCTAACATTTCAAATGAAACTTTTCCTATACATTTATTAAACATTCACCAATTTATTTAATTTTTAATTAGCACTAAAAATAGTGTTTAAACTATTGTGGTAGTTTTTCACAAACCAAAGTAAGCAGAGTTATGAGTTAGTCTGAACTTTAGTTTTCCTCACAAAACAACTAAAGTCCTTAACAATGAAAATAGCTTTTGAGGGCTAGTCACTGTGAGTATAGGCCAACATGAAACTCATGTATATATTACTTTTAAATAATGTTTTCAAGGTGTGACTGGTTTGTGCCTCAAGTATATACGTAGTGATTGATTCCTGGGAAAAAAGAATCCCAAAGTCTAATACTGTTTTTCAGTATCTTGTTTTGTATTTATTTATTATCATAAAAACATGAAAGCAAATATACAAATTGACGCATGTTTCTCCAGTATGGCCGGCAGGCCTGAGATTTCTCAAGGCATAAAACTCATGTATATACTACTTTAAATAGGTGCCTCCCCTAGCTTGTGGACTGCTAGGCATACTTAAGGGTGATTTATTCAGTGATTACCTGTAATGTTCTTTCCTGTCAAAAAGCATTATTTTGACAGGTTCAACTTCAGGTTCAAAAGCTGTAGGAGTTAGGGTACACAGGTATGCTTCAAGTCATGTTTTCTTTGTTATCATAGTGGAAGGAACACTAAGTGCTGCGGTCCACAGGTGGCATATAACATTTAGATGCGATTGGTGTACCTTCATCGCAATATAGTATGGCATACTGGTAAGGTAAGTAGTACAATTATGAGTTAGCCAGTTTTACAATGCTTTAAGGTTCAGAGCACATACACTGGGGCTGTGATAGCAGTGCCCCGGTCTGTAGTGTTAAAAAAACAAAAATAACAGTCGCTAAATTATGAAACACACAGAAAGAGAGTCATTATTTCACAGTATGTAATTACCACACTTTTATTTTGGTATATAACATTTTTACCATAGAGTGGTTCATCAACACCATAAAAATGCTTCTGCTGCTGGTACACATTGTGTCAGTTGTGGGTTGCACTGGGATGTACTTTGCTGCTCATGTCTTGAATGTTCACCACTTAAAATTCATACTTCACATTTCACTCCTTTTATTAATGCTCTTTCTTGAGGGTAAAGCTTACTACTATGTACACAGTGTAACTTCCATTTTCCATATTGTTTAAGGACAAGATGTTGCTCCATTGTGAGATTTTCTTTCTATGACGTATGTGGGTACCATGAACAAAATGGTCGAATGCACACCTCCCTCCGATATTCTGACTACTCTTAGTCATGTTGTGATGTGCAGACTGAAGCCGTGGTCTATCCCAAAAAATCATGGATAAACTACTCAGTTTTTGCCAACATCCCCGTAAGAGATAACTCAAGACGAAGAGCTTGAACTAGGACGGAATGAGATATTTTTTACTAATATTCAATGGAAAATTCCTTCCTTTATTTTTATCGGTTGCCATGTTTTAGTTTGTATAAATTCCATGGCATAAGTTAAATCAGTAGGATTTCATACCAAAAACCTCCAGAAAATATGTAAAATGTCTATTTTCTGTAGAGCAGTAAAATCTCTGTAAAGCCTTGACATGGGATTCTGCCTTCCGCCCTAGATGTTGGAGATGGGCTGTATTTTGTAGATTATGCTTAAAGATGCGGCCCAGATAGACATACTCTTTTACTGTCTCGATAGGGTTACCTCCCAATACCATGTAAAAGATACAGGTTTCCTTCTTCTGCTAAAAGGAAGAGCTTTAGTTTTAGATATATTTGGAACCCCAAACATTATTTTGCATAATGATTTAGTTCATTTAAATGTATTTGCAGGCCAATTGGGGTACAGTCAAGAATGACAATATTGTCAGCATTCATTAAACAGTGTATATCGACTTGTGCAAATTTCGGAGGATAGTTCTTGATTTGGAAAAAGCGCCTGCTAAATCACTAATATAGATAGAAAAAAGTAAGGGAGTTAATAAGCATCCCTGTTTCAGACCGTTCTTGGTGGGAATTAGTTTAGTTCAACCTTTTTCTCCCTCCGTTTGGACTCTACACCATGTTGCCATATGTAGGGAGATTATTATTTTAATAAGATCTATAGGAATCCCCATTCCCTCCAATTTTCTACGTAAATTTGGTCTATCTACGCTATCAAAAGCGGTTGAAAAGTCAATAAAAGCACAATATAGAATTTGAGCATTTAACATAACATATTTATCAAAAACTGTCTCAAGCACAGCGATGTTATCCAATGTTGAATGTTTTTGCGAAATACGGCCTGTGTCAATGGATTTGGGCCCAGATCTTTGGACTGGGATGAGTGTGTGACATTGATCCACATTCGGTCCATCACCTGTTGTGTTTGCATATTCCGCCCTAAGTGCGCTGGGGATGCCCAGACGTGGGTCCCAGGCACTCCACACCACTGGAGTCAAGCTAGCCGGGCTGATGAGAGGTGTTACCTCGAAACCGGTCCGGTCCTCGGATGCTTGATTCTGTTCTGGGAAGGACATGGCTTTTGTAGTTCGGACTGGACTGTTCCCAAGGGGCACAGGGTCAGAGCTGATTTGCATATCGCCATTGTCTAACCCAGGGTGGTGTGGAGTGCAAAAAAACGATGGATTTGGGCCCAGATCTTTGGACTGGGATGAGTGTGTGACATTGATCCACATTCGGTCCATCACCTGTTGTGTTTGCTGTGTCATGGGGATCACATTGTTAAAAAAAGCCCAGTCTTTTAGATGCTCCAGAACACAGACTGCAAAAATCTTCCCAGAGGCGTCAAGGAGAGCTATTTATCTATAATTAGCTGGGTTCGTTCTTAAACCTTTTTTAAGGAGAGGGACCACTACACTACCCTGCCAAGATTTTGGTGTTTCTCCACTCTCCAGACAATATTGGAAAGTGGGATTAGAAATTTACTCCAATCATCTGCTTTTTTTCGTAAAACTTTAATTGGGATTTTGTCCGGGCCCATCGCTGCAGATGACTTAGCAAAGGTTATAAAAGCTGAGATTTGTGAAGCTGAGATTTTCATCGGGTACCGCTCATATTGACTCTTCTGCACCGGACACTGTTTCGAAAATAAACAGATTTTGGGGTTTGATTTATAGAGACTAAGAGTATGCTTTTCCCAGTCAGATGATGATACTGAAGTAGCTAGAACTGACTTTCGAATTCCCATTTGTGCAGATATTATTTTCCAGAATGTTTTATTATTCATGTGTTTTACGGTGTTTGGATGACAACCCAGATTGTATCTCTCTGAGCTTGATTGTCTCTCTCTTTTTTCCGTTGGAGTTTTTTCAATTTCTTTATTTCTTGTCTTCCAGCATTAAAAGATCAAAATTGAGTCCTGATTAATTTATTTAATAGCCAGGAATAATTATCAGTTTATATTCCTTTTTGAAAATTGTTGACATTTTCTCGCCATATTATTTACCTGAAGAGAGGCAACTACAGACTGTATAGTGTCTTCAAATCTGGTTATGGGATGTACAAGGAAAACAATAGTGAATAACACAGTGTCTTTAAGACACACTAATGCAATCAAACAACACCCACGTACTAAACAAAACACAAATACATTAGCAATTGAAATGTTGTTGTGCCAGCAAAGTAAACATATTAATGAAGACACACTTATTCTTAATTGTCATGTTGCATCTACATTCTAACAAAACTACTACTTGCTAATCATCTAAAAAACCTAATGGGAACACTGATAAGACAATGGCATCCACAAACTGTTATGGCCTTACTGGACAGCCTATCGACGAAATGCAACCAATAAAAAACAGATAAAGGGCACTAGTTGAAAAAGGCGGTCTCAAAGCCCACTCCTCCCCCTGTACTACTTTTTTTGTAAAGATATGATGACATGAGATCTCTCAAAACAACAAAAACTCCCTGTAACAAGACCACAATCGAAGATGGAAAGAATTACTTTGTGCTGCAATCCAGAGCTCTGCAGTGTAGATGCAATAGGACTCAGCTTCCAGCATGAATAGAAAGTAATACCCTGTGTATACAGTAAGACACAACTACTCAAAGAAAATGTTTGCTTTTAACAATCAGTAAGAGAGCCGGAGGCCAGAGTCATGCAGATTGTGGAAGACTGGCTAGTAGTGACTGGGGCCTGTTAGATCTGGGAGTCTCTATTTGGCAGAGGTAGGTACCAATGTCCAAATAGGGACCCTTGCTTCTAGTTGGGATAAGAGCATACACTCTTTAGATAACCCCTGCTCACCCCTTTGGTAGCTTGACACAAGCAGACAGGCTTATCAAAGGTAATGTGTAAAGTATTTGTACCATCACTCACAGTAACACAGTGAAAACACCAAAAATGGACTCCACACAAGTTTGGGAATATAAAGTATTTTTATCTAAACTACACAAGACCAAAACAATAAAAATCCAACATACACAGTTCAAGAATATGATTTTCAAAGAGTTATAGAGTTTGCGTCAAACTAACCACAGTTGTATCACTTTTAGCCCAAAGTACCTGTAGATGCGACAAAAGTTTGAAGTGGAAGATGCAGCATTGAAAAACAAGCAATGCGTAACAGCTGAGACCCTGGGGAGATGATGCGACAGCCCTGCTGCACGCAGTGGGCATGTTGCGACAAATCTGGTCTGTATGGGGAGGGATACGAAACCTTGTATGGATTCAGGTGCGCAGGTTTGGTAGGAAGCATCTCGCACATTCACGATGCGACGATCTTCGGGACAGCGACGATCTTAGGTGCGGCGGTGATGCACGGGGTAGCGTTGATCTTCTCCTCTCGCGGTCCCTTGATGCGATAGCTATGCGACGATGTTCGAAGCGACGTGATGTGGTCCGCAAGCAAGCGGTGCAAAGATCTTACCCAGCGACGACAGGCTCTGCGACTATACTAGCAGCAACAGGAATCTTCCCGAACCGGGGCGATGCGCTCTGCTGGCGAACAATGCTTCAGTTCTTTCAACAGGCGCTGTGACGATCTTCGCGGCGACGGGAATTTTCTCGCACTGTCGATGATGCGCTCCGCAAGCGAGTGATGCGTGAAGATTGCAGATCTTCTATTCTTCTTGTCCAGCTCCCCAAACAGCAGTACAAAAGGGGGTGGTGATGGACGGAGCATCTGAATCAATCAAACACTCACACCTAGTCAAAAGATCTGGGTTTAATCCATCACGGTTCTTTAGCCCACTCTGCCACCCCAGTTCAGACATGGCTAAATCAGTCTGACCCTGTGCCTCATGGGAACAGTCTAACCCAAACTGCCAAGCCATGTCTTCCCTGAACCGGACAAAAGCGGCAATAATGGGCTTGATAATATGCTCTGTAGAATTCCAATAGAAGCATATGTTCACAGCAGAACATGGGGGCATATTATCAAGACAGGCGATAAAATTATCGCCGATTTAGCTGCAGAAAACTGCTGCTAAACCAGCGATAATTTTTAACGCCGTTCTTGATAATATGCCCATAGGTTGTTGTTCAAAACAAGTTGTGTTTTTCATGCTTTGTTTATCGAAATGGGTCCTCACGTTAAAAATGTACTTGAGGAAACATTTTGTGCTAAAGTATAGCATTAAATGCCATGTTCACACTTTGCATATTTGTACGTAATTGCACATAATTTCCCCAACATTTTGCACAATTACGCAAAAGCAAATCATGCTAATTTCACAGACTCCTAATTAAGACGCACCTCGTCAATAAAAAACCAATGGTGTTTGGAACCAAAGTATCAACACCTCTCAAATGTAAGCACCCCAACACAAAAAAAGAACCTTGTCATATAATGACTTGATAGGATCACATACATTGTATGGAAGAATATGTTTTTAATTGGAAAATTGTACACAACCATACACAAGAGACACACATTCACCTTGGATTTGTATTCTGCTTTATTTGGGATTAAAAAAAAGATAAAAAAAGAATCGCTTTGTTATTGTTATTGTTATTGTTATTTTAATTTTATACCGCGCCTAATCACCTGCAGGTCTCTAAGCGCCAGGAAAAGATGGTACAGGACAACAACATAACGAAGTCAGAGCAAAGAGCAACATTCCGGTTATGCTATGCTCAGGCTTCTCCTAAACAATAGCGTTTTTAAGCTCTTTCGGAATCTTAGGAGGTTTCCTTCCTCGCGCAACCCTCCAGGCAGACTGTTCCACAACTTTGACATTTTCATGCTACTCTGGTCAAATAGATTTGCAAATTCATTTCTTTTTTACTATGAACATGTATGTAAATCCTTTGTTCATACCAGGAACGTTACTTAATGTTTTTTGTGTAAACAGTTCATGTGATGAAAAGTGGAAGTGTTGAAAGGGCTGATTTCCAGAGTTGGACGTTAGAGGAAATTCTGAAAAAGGCAGAAATGCTCTTCTGTACGATTCTTCCTACATTACTCCCAGTTTGAAGAATCGCAAAGAATACTCCTGGAAGTCGACCTTTCGCATGCATTTGTAGTAGCGTTCTCACTAGTAAGAATACATGTATGCATGCAGAGTATCCACTTTGCAGAAGACCCACGCAGGTGAAGCGTGGGAAGACGTGCATTTTCATTTTTAAATTTTACTTAAGAAATTGAAGAGAGCGCCCTTCTATGAAACGTCTATTAAACATGAATGTTTTCTACTTGTTCCTAACTAACCAAGAAAGGCAGTTAAACTTACTTTTGGAACAAGGGGTTCCTAGAGCCTTTTTAAATTGGGATAGAATATTGTGAATAGATGTGTTTTTGAAGGTTTATTGCATTTGGAGAATCCTTCTCTTTTCTGCCCCTTTGCCACCTTTTACTTGAAATCTATCACACCTGAAAATCCACCAGTTCCCGATGTGTTAAGTGCATGTTGCACTTTATAACTAATCTTTATTCTGAAAAGAAGGATGTGATATTTCGACTCAGACCGACCTTCTAAGATGTATTTAGGTTAGATAGAGGTGCACCAAAATGTTTATGAATTAGAGAAAATGTATTAAAAAGACCTCCTTTTATTTCTGACTTTTTGGGAATCCAAACATTCTTCTCACCAGGTAGTGGTTTCTTGTGATGAACATTACCTAGCTATTCTTTGAAAATTATTAAAATGGTCTGTGTACTATAGAAAAAAGCCCATTGGTTTGCAAGGGGAGGGAAATATTTCCACCGGCATAGCTAGATAAAAGAGTCCCTTTTCTTGAATTAGTGCAAAAATCCGAATTGATATTTTTTAAGATTTTAACAATATTGAATTTTAGTCATTAGCCAAAATCTGCAAGGTAGGATTTGTGTCAACATACCTAGAGACACAACAATTGTGTATCGAATCAGTACAATCAAATGGAATATCATTGAAATATAGCAAAGGAAATTACAATACATGCAATTCACAGCCCATAATCATTACAATGAGACATGTGACTGGCTCACTCAGACCAGTTCTTATCACAGCACCCCTTACTTCCACTAGTGCACAGGCATTACTAACCCCTGTGAGGAAGACGATTGTGCCAGATCCACCTGCAGGCTGAACCAGTGTCATAGCCCCTCCCCTCCCCTCCCCTCCCTTCCCCTCCCCTCCTCATTGGGATGCCTCTACATAGCTGGGTGTGATATTCCTCTACTGCTGTATCCCTGAAATGTTTCTCCAATATGATATAGAGAAGTGAAACGATGGGGAGCAGCATTGTTAGGATGGTGGAAGGTGGAAGCAGACTTACACTCTGGTGTTCACCCCAGTGAGTGTGTACATCTGCACTGAAGCACAGCTTGCTGTCTTGCTTGGCTTTTGGTCAGTGTCCTGCTGGGCATATATGGATGATGAAAGAACTCAATTTCCAGATTAATAGCAGCACTCATCCCACTCAAGGCACAGATACGGCCTGCATTGAAAAGTTACTCAGCAACACACCCTCAGAAGAAAGATGTCATCCAGAAACAATGCTATTGATGTCACTCCAGTTCTTCAGCTGCTGAGCTTGCCCAGTCTGCAATCAGGAGAACTGAGAGATGCATCTCCCCAGACACTAGCTACCTCTAGAACAATACTCCACTTGATTCCAGCCATTCACTTTAATGTGTCTGCACTCTTACAAGTCACTAATATCATCTTCTTGACTTAAAATATGCTCCAATACTCCATAATAATTCTGCTTAAATCGAATGAATGCCTTTGCATGTATGTATATATTCTTGAGATAAGATAGTCTAAGCTGGTGTTGATGGAGCAGCGTTTACCCTAGATATGTTCACTACTTGATGTATCTACCAAGTGCTTGGTAATGCTTAACTTCATGCAGCAGTCTGAACAATGTTTGTGATTTTAAAAGGCACTACAAATTCGAGTGTACTTTAGAATTGGACATCAGAATAGATGGTTGAAATACAGAGAGACAAACTGAATTCCCCAATTTTTTTTAACAAGGGGCAAATCTTCTGTGTCTGTCAAAAGATTCCTTCTTATCTTCCTAGTTGAATAGATTGTGAACGACCATGGCCCTGTATGAAAAAAAAGAGTGAACATTCTAAAGCACTAGGGAAGGGGTTGTTGTAGCCAATTCAAGATGCTCAATCCTCCTGTTTCATAACGAAAAATTCCAAATACTGTTGTGGTGATTGGCTGAGTCTCGATGTCTGTCCATCACTTCGAGAGTTGTTGCTGGTGGATTTATAATTTCCAGTACCCAAAAACTGTGAAAAGGTATTCCAGTAATTTGGCTGTGATCTGTTACCCCCCCTGTTAAGTATATTAGCCTCTGGAAGTCAGTCACCTAACAATCTAATTTAAAAAACAGTGAGCCTTTTCTGGGACTATGGGTAAATTGGCTAGGGGAACAAAATGGACAAGCAAAGTATAATAGCCAACCACCACTATTAGAGTGGTGTAACCTTGAGAAAGGGCCAGGAGAATAATAAAGACATTGAGATATTTGCCAAAGGATGACCTGCAGCCCAAGGAACACTTTTTCTAGAACTTCATGCTTCGTCAGAAATGGATGAAAATATTTGGACCTCAGATAAAGTGGTGAGCATAGTCAGCTGCTAAACATTTTCAAATAGTTATACAAAACAGGACCCAATAATCACCAGCTAGGAGAACTTGACATAAGCTGCAGATTCCTCCTAATCAATGTAAAACAAATTAAAGCAAGACAACTTAATTAAACTAAGGTGTGGCATTGCAGTTAGAATTATACCACAGCAACATTTTAATTATGTAGGCATAATTTGCATGATTTCAGGGAGTTCACGTTATGCTCCCATTGTGAATTTCCCAAAATTATACCGTTACACAACTTAGCGTCATGAATGCTATTCACTGTACAAATAGACAGTGAACATGCCATTCGAGTGAAAACTTACTGCGAGTGCACAGGAACAACAGAACACAATTAGATGTTATTTGCTTTTAAAAACTTTTTTACTGAACCTAAACTGAAGCAACAACGCATTTTGCGCTAAATGCAGTCCGAAATGATGGATTTCCGTTTCATGTAATTTCAAATGACTTCATGAAAATTTGCTACAATTTCATATAATTACACAAATGTATTGAATTTAGCACATCCCTAATTTGAGCACTGCCCTAAAAAAAGTATTAAATCTGATGGAGCAAGGTTTCACGCGTAAAGTGACCTGCTCGTACTCAACCCTCTCGATAATAATATTAAGGTACTGATCCAGTGGCCTTGAAGAAATTCTGTCTTATTGATCATAACCCCATACCATGAAACTCACCATAATCACATCTAGACTTAAGGCCCATAAGAGACAAGAATTGGCCAGCTGAATCATGTGACCTAATTAAAGAAATCTATTTACATATATTTACAACTGCAGTTTATCTTCAAACATATCTATAAAATATACACATTTCATTAAGCCACTTAGACAATGGATTTTACCATGGTAACTGTTTCAAAAGAAAAAGACCAGCTTGTCATTTCAAAATATATTTTATTAACTTTATTTCAAAACTAAAGCAAAAGCTTGAAATCATTTTATTAGCGAATGTTAACTTTTATTAATTATGCACATTTTAATAAACTGACATTTTTAATGCAAGTCAGAAACAACAAACTGTTTGTAAAATTAGCTTCCCTAATTATTTGTAATTCCCTGTCTAACTCTGTCTCAACCTGAAAAGGAACATTTTAATAAAGAGATTTCAGTCTTACGTGCGCCAAAAGTCCATCAGCACGTCATCAGGGAAACAGCAAACAGCAGCAAGGGCCGCTTAAAGGAATCAGTTTTTATACCTTTCTAACTAACTAAGTAACTAAATAAAAGATGACACCATAAATGCTGCTTCTCAATTGGCTGAAGCATGTTAGTCCACCAGCGTGTCACTCATTCCTGACCAAGTCCAGAGCACATCATAAGCCCCCATTGTTCCTTGAAAACCCTCTTTCGGCTTCCTTCAAAAAGTATAATTTGACTACACAAAATGAACTTCCACTTCCTTTTCTTGGCAGGCAAAACAAACTGTTGTCCTTGGCGCTTCCTCCAAGAACGTGCATTACTCGATCCATTCAACTGTCCTGCACATTACTCCTTTGTTAGCAGGAAATTCTTTCATTATCACAGGACGTGAGTAAAGGCTTCACTCTGATCGAGTCATCTTTTCTGCTCTGCCATCAACATCAGCTCTGCCTGGCAAAATGGGTGCCTGAGGCCCTCTCGGAATAACTAATATTCAAACAAACACAAGACAGTAGTTAATTAGAGAATTGGGACTAGTTCTGTTACCCACCCACCTTACTAATGTTAACCCATTAGTTATCTAGCAAGAAGCACATAAATGCTGCATCATAAAAACCTTCTTCAAACGACATCCTTCACGAACCTATGCCACATTAAAGACACGACATAGACAAAAAGCACATGCCATTCAGAATAAACAGCTGCTATTAATAATGACAAACGATAGACATAATTAGTAATTTAATTATCACAAACTTGCAAATGCAACATACATGCACATTAGTCCTGTGTGTCTGTGATGTTTAAGTGTATGCAAACTTTTAAACTAGGTTGAATTAAAACATAACATGCAAAACACATTAATATTGTTATCTATTATGGGAGAAAAACTTCACGAGTCAAAAATAAATTTATTTCTGAAACTCGCTTCATCAACTCCCTCATCTGGTGATTTTTAAATCACCAAACAACACTCTTTAGGTTAGTATTTCTAAACACCTGTCTCATCAGTTTGTCTGGAACTCTCATAATGAGTTCTACGAAACTCTTCTATTTCAATTTCCTTCTCTTGAGCTTTTCTAGGATTATAAATTCTTTTCTTTTCCCTCACATGCTTCTTCCTCTTGTGAATCATGCAACTAATTTTTAACAAAAGTGTCACATTAACTATGATTATTACAGGATAAAGCACTTTGCCAATGATTGAACTGCCTAAACCAACCCCCAATTGCTTCTAACCTTTTCCCCAAACGTTCAGAAAAAATGTCATCTTCCATGGGTTCTATCTCAGAATGAATTTCAGTAATATTCCTAATAGGTGACTCAATGTTCTGGCTTTTATCTGGAATATATGTGCAGCAATGCTGTACATGCAAAATTCCACAAACTCCTGCTTTTGCCAGCAGAATATCAAGGGCAAGACGATTCTGCAAAACCATACTCCTGGTCGCAACAAGTTCTGTGCTGACTATTTGAAAACGACTTGCTGTGTCTGTGGACAACCTATCAACGATTGTGGAAACCTTTCTGACTTTGATCGAATTCAGAGTTATTCCCACCATAGGAATTATCGCACCAAAGATATCACCCATAATTTCTGAAAAGCTCTCTCTCTTGTATCTATTCAAATGTTCACCAAATTTAAAAGTACCCTCTCCACTTCTGTCCACATGAAAATTTTTGGGGAAAACCATTCCAAGGTAACATGTCCCATACCAATGGTCTGGGAGGCTAAAATAGGCTTTGTTCCCACAAATAAAATAAATTCCAGGAAAAATCTTTACCACCTTTGAATCCCCAACCCCCTATGATACGATAAGTATCTTCAAATTGGCTAGCACCCACAAAATAATTATCATACAGCGTGTTGTCTCTTCTAATACAACATTTTCCACTAACAGGATCATCTATATGAAAAGCAGCATTAGTATATACACCATTAAGCTTCTCATCCTCCTGCTACCAAAATCTTGATTTTGTTTGTTTCAGCATCTCATTTCTCTTATAAATTGCTCTTCTCTCCTCAACTAAATTAAGGAAAGATTTCTCTTCTGGCCTCATCTTGCAGGTTAAGTTATTTTTGTAAGCGTATTCATAGGTCATTTCATTAGTAACAAGAAAGAATTCCCTCATCTGTTTAGCAGGGCGAACTTTGTTTAAGCTATTTACCACCTTCAGGTTAGCAAAAATTTCATCATGGTCTGAGTAATAGTACTCCAGCCGACCAGTTTGATAAAACAAGCTAGCTATCACACTGCATGTTATGCCATAAGTAAGAGGCAACATATTATACTTAACCCCTTCTGAAACAGAAGCAGGTAGTTTCACACAAACATAACAGTCTTTGACATCCATGACTTTAACATACTCTGACAGGAGTCTCGAGAAAGAATTAGTAGAAAAATCACCAACAGATCTGTCTTGGTGGATCTCTGGTTTGTGCTCAATAATTCTATTAGTTTTGCCTGCAACATTATGATCAACTTGTTTTAACTCAGCTTTACTAGTCATGGTAATCTTGTAATCCTCTTTATTAACACCAAAAGGAAAGATGACTGCTAAAATTAACCAAACGAAGATAATTAAAACCACACAAATAGAGGACATTTTACAACATCTCCTTAAAATAGCATACCTAGAATTTTCGTGACTAGGAATCTTTTTTTTTTTTACAAAGTTTTTTTTTTTCGAACAAAAATCAAATTTTTTAAAACATTAATACTCTAAAATATACCTCCCCTTTAATTTTTTTTTAGTAACCCTCTAACAGCTTTTCTTCGACCTTGCGTCCATAAAAGGTGTTTTTTAAACTAACACAATTTCTTCGACCTTGTGTCACCTAACACAATTTCTTCAGCCTTATGCCAAAAATATACCTCAACAAGAAAAGAAAACAATTTATTTTAATCGTTGTCACTGTTTGTTTCTTCCAAATCCTCCTGGCTACTGCTGCTCACTTCTATCACTGGTGGTATGATTATATAAGCCCATTCAGAAGATTTATATTTTTGATTTGGTTTTATTGGTCTTTTGCTCCTACTGCTAATCACTTCAATTTTATTTCCAGCTTGATTTTTCTTTTCAGAGTTATCCTTTTTACTTGAAATTTCATTAACCTGCTCTTTTGCTAATTTAAACTTAAGATTTTCTTTTGGCCAAATATCTACTTTTCTAAAGAGTTTCTTTTTCGGTTCAGTTTCACTGGTTTCTGGTTTTAAAGTTCTTTTTCTGAACTTTCTTATTTGAGAATCTTCACCACTCTCATCTGTATCCTCCTCAGATTCTGAGACTTGAAATCTTGTTTCAGGAGAAACTTCTTTACTCAGCAGCTTCACTCCGTTGGGAACTACTTGATCCTTATAACTGGTACTTGGTAATTCATCTCCTTCTTCAGGAATTACTTCTAGCTTCCCAGTTTCAGAATTCTTGTTCCTGCCTACAAAGCTACTAATTTGCTTTTCAATACTCTCCTGATTTAGAATTCCTCTTCTCTCAGATACTTTTTCTTGATTCTTAATCACAATCTTTAGATCTTTTTCATTCAATGTTTCATTCACATTGACATCATCATCCAGATGTCGACCGTTTTGTCGATCTTCAAGATCTAGATTTTCAGGTCGATCTTCAGTATCTGAATTTTCAGGTTTACTTTCAGAATCTGAATCAGTTTTTGTGTCACTTTCTTCATCTGGTTTTTCAGGAGCTGGTACACGAATGGCATGACTTGCATGTATCCACCTTTTCAATCCTTTGCATTTAATGGCATTTGTTGTGACCAAAATCACTTGTCTTGCTTTCTGCCATCTAGGAACTAAACAGTTTCTTCTCCGATGAACCTTTGTTCTCACCCAGTCTCCTGGCAACAGATCATGAGCTTGCTCCTTTTCTTTTGAAATTACATCTGTTCCCACCTGATGGATTGCAGAAGTCATGACATCAGAAAGGCTCCCACAATACTCCATGATTGCACTTTCATTGATTGCTAAGATTTTTCCAACAGGAGTAGATGCTTGTCTCATCACTCTTCCCATAAGTATATCATGGGGACTCAAACCTGTCTTTTTGTCTGGTGTACTTCTCAAAGACATTAAAACAAGTGGAAGAGCGTCAGTCCACTTCATTCCCGTAGCTAAACACATTTTTAAAATTCTATTTTAGATTGTTCCATTAATCTGCTTAACAACTCCTGATGCCTCTGGTCTGTATGCACAGTGCAATTTTTGTTCTATATTGAACGCTTCACAAATTTGTTTGAGCAATCTGTTGTCAAAATGTGTGCCACGATCACTTTCAACAGTAATTGGAAATCCATACCTTGGTATGATCTCTCTTAAAAGCAATTTTGCCACAGTAATTGAATCATTGTGACGAGTTGGGAATGCTTCCACCCATCTTGAAAACAGACAGACAATCACTAAAATGTACTTAAGTCTATTGTGTTGGGCATGTCAATGAAATCCATTTGCAACCTGGTAAAAGGACCTCCCTCCCGTCCTATGGTTCACATGCTCACAACTGTTTTTCTGTTTGGGTTTATCTGTTGGCAGATCAAACATCTTTGGCAAAGTGACTCTGCAATAATCCTGAACTTTGGATTATACCAGATATCTCTAAATGACCTAATCATGGAATCTCTTTCCAAGTGTCCTGGGCCATGGTACATCCGAGCCATGTCAGCTATCATGCAATTTGGCAAAACAGGTCTGTCATCTTGCTACTCATATAGCAGGTCACATTCTTGACGGGGTTTTCTCTAATGATCTAAGACTCTCCAGCGGCACACCTTTACCTTTGGTGTGGACAGATCATTTTGCGGTTCCTCTGCAGTTAGCTTTTTCTACTTCTCATTCTATTAAGAAAGGGACTACCCCTTTCATCTCTAGAAGAAATTTTAGAAATCTTACTGATGAGGCCTTTGCCCCTTTTGTTCCTACTCCTGAGGCTCTTTCCTTAAAAGATGCGGATGAGGCAGCACAATCTCTGCAGGATTCTATCACTAATGCAGTAGAAAAGCTTGCCCCTGCATCCCTGCGATATGTAGCCCGGCGGAAACCATCAGCGCCATGGTTCTCGGACCATCTTAGACTTCTAAGACAGGGCTGCAGAAGCAGTGAGAGGAGATGGAGGAAATCCTGGGATCCCATGGATAGGGAGGCTCACAAGTCTGCTCTACGGGAGTATAAGCAGAAAGTGATAATGGAGAAACAGGAATACTTCTCCAACCTTACTAGTTCACTCACTTCCTCTAGGGAGCTTTTTAAAATAGCTGATTCTCTATGCTCCCTCCATCTTCCAGATCCCGTAGTCAGCTCTCAACGTCTTTGTGACGACATTGCAGACTTCTTTCACAAAAAAATCTCTGATATTCATACTTCCTTAGAAGTACAACGTCTCTCCCTGGTCGAAAATCTTCCTCCAAGTATAAGCTCTTCTGAGGCACTGAATACTGTCCCTTCTAGCCTCCTTTCTGTTTTTCCTTCTATGTCTCTGGAGGGATTGAATCTTCTTCTAGACAAGACGAAATCCTCCTCTCCACTAGATCCTCTGCCTCTCAAAAAGCTAAAAGATTGTAGGAACAGCCTCCTTCCCCCCCTACTTGAGGTAATGAACAGGGTAATTGATCAAGGCATCTTTCCATCTATCTGGAAGAAGGCCATTGTGAAGCCGCTCCTTAAGAAGCCGTCACTTGATCCTGGCCTCTTGAAAAATTTTAGACCCATCTCTTTGCTCCCTGCACCTGCCAAAATCCTAGAAGCACACCTGAACCGCCATTTATCTTCTTTCCTTGAAGCTTCGGAGTATCTTGATATTACCCAGCATGGTTTCCGAAAACATCACAGCACAGAATCTGCTCTCACCTCTGTAGTCGACAACATCCGACGCAAGGTTGATGCTGGACAAACAACTGTTCTTGTGCTATTGGACCTCACGGCCGCATTTGACACTCTGTCTCCTGCCATTTTAACATCTCGGCTTAGGGAGGCAGGTGTCACTGGCTCGGCCCTGAGTCTCCTTAACTCCTTTCTCCTTGATAGGGAACAGAGAGTGATGCTCGGCAACCACCTCTCCCCAGCTAAGTCTTTGCAATGTGGGGTGCCACAGGGGTCGGCATTAAGTCCGACCCTGTTCAACATCTATGTGGCCCCCCTTGCTAGGCTAGTAAGATCGCAGGGGATGGAGTTGGTTTCATACGCCGACGACACCCAGATCATGGTCTCACTCACTCAGTCCTCTGTCATAACATCTGCCTCCAGCTTCAGGTCCTGTATGCAACATGTTGCAGATTGGATGGTTACCAACTTCCTGAAGCTAAATGGCGACAAGACTGAGGTCCTGGTCTTTGGGAAGGACCAGGACATCTGGTCGAGTGAGTGGTGGCCCCCCTCTCTTGGCATCTGCCCCACTCCCTCTCAGTCTGCCAGAAATCTGGGTGTAGTGTTCGATACTTCACTCTCGATGTCCTTACAGGTGAATCGGACTGTCTCGACCTGCTGGGGCGTGATCAGGACGCTCAACAGAATTCGCAGCTATCTGTCTCTTGAAGCACGCAAGCAGATTGCAGTCGCCCTTGTTGGTTCCAGGCTGGATTATTGCAACTCTCTCTACATGGAATCCAACAAGGGCCTTATACATCGACTGCAAATCGTGCAGAATGCCGCTGCACGTTTTGTTCTGGATCTTCCCAGGGCCTCCTCTGCTACTGCTGCGAGGAGAGACCTTCATTGGCTGCCCATTCAACACAGAATTTATTTCAAAATTCTGTGTTTGACCTACAGAGCTCTCGAGGATGGATCTAAAGGCGCTATCAGCTCCCTGCTTACCCGTTACCATCCCACAAGGTGTTTGCGCTCTTCGGGACTATTCCAACTTGTTGTCCCTCGCTTTAAGCTCACCAGATGGGGAGCCAGGGCCTTCTCCGTTGTTGCTCCACAGCTTTGGAACACCTTGCCAATGGAGATGAAGACCCTACCCTCTCTAGCGCTGTTCAAAAAGGCCCTTAAAACGTGGTGCTTCTCGAGAGCTTATACAGGTTGAGCTGCTGGGTCTATGTTATGAGCTGGATTTGGAATTAGGCGCCTTGACGCCCATTGGGCTATGTTTGCGCACAATAAGATCCCTTTTATTATTATTATTATTATCTTTGTAAACCCACACTTCATCTTCCTCCCTCTGTCTGCAACCTGGCTTTCGCCAAGTGTTTTTCTCCTCATCTTCTCCTTTATCTTGTATATCCTTCACTTCCCGCCTTGTTTCCACTACAGATATTAGCATAAGAGAGTTCAAAACATGCTTGTTATCCTTTTCACGATTGATTGAAAAATTGTTTTTCGCACAATATCTTGCAATTTCATCAGCAAAAGAATTTCCTTTTGTAATGTAATCATCACCTTTCATGTGAGCTGCACATTTTACAACAGCAATTTTCTCAGGTAACTGAATGCCATCAATCAATCTTTTGATCAATTTTGCATTCCTGATTGGAGTTCGCGCAGACGTTCAGTAACCTCTTTGGACTACGCCATATCCATACTGACTATCAGTCACTATGGTAACCTTTTTTCCCTTTCCTCTTTCACAGGCACGAATTGAAGCAACTAATTCTGCTATTTTTGCTGAACGAATACCATCAAGAGTTGAACCTTCAACTACTTCAGCAACTGTGCAAACTGCATATGCTGCTCTCAGAATGCCCTCATCTGTTCTTAAACAGGAGCCATCAACAAAGTAAACAATATCTGACTCTGTTAGAGGCACATCTTTTATGTCTTCTCTAGGTTTTGATCATGAGTGTATATCTAAATACTCATGATCAATATAATCTTCATTACTGATTTCTGTAACAACTCCATCGGGCAATAATGTTGAAGGATTTAGATTAATGCATCTAGCAATTGAAACATTATCTGATCCAAGAATAACCTTTTCATATTTGGTCAACCTATTACATGACAGATGCTGAGTTTTACTTCTGGTAAAAAGTGTTTCAACTGAATGAGGCACATACACTTTCACTGGAAACCCCATTATGGTTCCTTCACTTTGCTCAAGGCTTACGCTTGTTGCAGCCACTGCTTTTAAGCAACCTGGAAATGCTTTAGCAACAGGATCCAGAACAGCTGAAAAATAAGCAATTGGCTTTCTCATTTTTCCATGTCTTTGAATTAGAACTGATAAAGCACAACCTTCTCTCTCACTGCAGTACAGTTCAAATTCTTTGTCATAGTCTAGCATCCCCAATGCTGGAGCTTCACACAGACTTTTCTTTACTTTTTCAAAAACTTCTAATTCAGTTTTTGTCAGGGTAATTGGATCTTTTATGTCAGATTTTGTCAATCTCTGCTGCAGTGGTTTTGCAATTACTGAAAACCCACTAATCCATTGACGACAATAACCTACCATTCCTAGAAACATTCTGACCTGTCTCTGTGTTGTTGGAGGTTGTATTGCTTTAATCATTTTGATTCTTTCAACTGTCACTTGTCTGATACCCTTTGCAATTCCGTGACCAAGATATTTTACTTCTTGCTTGCAAAACTGTAATTTTGCAGTTGAAACCTTGGGCCCTTCATCTGCCAGACGATTTAAAAGAGTAACAGTATCTGTTACACAATTTTCTCGTGTTTTTGCAGCCACAAGGAGATCATCAATGTATTGGACCAATGTTGATCTTCCAGGCAATTCCAAATCTTCCAAGGATTTCTTTAATAACTGATTAAAGATAGATGGTCTCTCGGCATACCCTTGAGGGATACGACACCATGCTAAAATACGACCTTGGAACCTGAACGCAAAAATCTGTTGGCTTTCTGGATGCAGTAGAACTGTAAAGAAGGCATTACACAGGTCTATAACCGTGTACCATTCTGCATCATGCGGAATCTGATAAAGAATTACCGCTGGGTTTAGTACAATTGGGCAGCAAGGGACAACAATTTGATTAACCTTTCTCAGGTCTTGAACTATTCTGTAAGTTCGGTTTGGCTTTTTAATTCCCATAATCGGTGAATTACAAGGACTACTCTTAATTTCTTTTAAGACACCTTGTTTTATAAATTTTTCAATCACAGGAATGACACCTTGAATTGTTTCAGCTTTCATTTTATACTGGGGAATGTTTGGAAAATCTATTCCTTGCTTTACAGTAATTTTTACTGGATCAACATGTTTCATCACACCCATTTCATCACCGGTTAAATCCCAAATTTTCGGATTCACTGCCTCTTTTAATTCTTCAGGCAAATTGTTTTTATCAAAACAAAGGAAATAACTTGTTTTCTTCCTCAACCATGAACATTGTTAATTTGTACAGACCATCTTCTTCAAAAGTCTATAGCTCGATACCATCCGGTGAGCAATATATTTTACAATTCATCTTGCAGAGAATATGCCTTCCTAATAAGTTAACTGGACTACTGTTACAGAAAACAAATCTATGTTTATCTACAAAGCTTCCAATTTCAACTTTAACTGGTTCAGTTAAATTTGTTTTAATGTATTGATTTACTACTCCAACTACCTGGATCGATTCACCTGAGAGAGGAAGATTTTCAATTTCCACTGATCTAACAGTAGAACGGGTAGCACCAGTGTCCACAAGAAAAGTGATTTCTTTATCATTCACTTTACCATTTACAAATGAACCAGACTGATCTACCTCAAGAGTGGCTCCAAGCACACACTCTTCCTCCTCTCTCAGGCACCGTCATGAACTATCCTCAGAATCATTTCCTCCATTCATCCAAAACTGTTGGGAAACATTTGGCACATTCACTCTTTGTGAACTATTTACCTGATTACCTCCGCTGAATCCCGTCTCAGGATTGAACCTTTGTGTATTCGCACAATTTGGAAAAGGTGGCTGTGGAATTTGGCTTTGCTGATTCAACTGGCTCTGCGGATTCAACTGGCTCTGCTGATTCACTAACTGTCGCTACAGCTGTTGCTCGTTGCGCCAACGAGTAAAGCAGAACATCATGAATCTTTCGATCATCAGCATAACAAGAAATACTACTCAGTCAAATGGAATACGGCTTGGGAGAGACCAGCATACACTATCTAAATCACCAGGAAATATAACCAGGGATGATTATGAAGAGTCAAATGACAGCGAACAGGCTTCTAGCAGACAACATCTACATTTACACATTCGAGGGTAAACCTGAGAGATGAAATCCAGGTACATGTAAGGGGTTCGGGAATGGAGTTAGCTGTCCTCGGCCATGGAGAGGAGGACAAAAAGCTAAACACAAGAGGCCAACAAACTCTCCGTCAGAAAGTGAGCAACAAAGCAGAATCCTCTACACACCAAGCATTTTTGAGAGCTTTGCAAGGACATGAATTTGGACAAGGAAGTAATGACAGCAAAAATATCAGGAGCCTTGAAGATATAAGAAGTACATCAATATTGTATGGTTTAACCTGGATTATATCTCGAGAGGTCGGCATGATATACTGAATAGAGGAAATATTTTACAGCTGCTATCTCACATTCCCCTCCCTGGCTGGTGTGACAACCCTGGATCTGGTCTCAATTGAATTTATAACAGAAGATGGACCAATGGCAGAAAAAAGAAAAGCAACATGGATAACATCTTTAGTTGCACATAAAATACTGGCAGAGTTTCAAACCTTTTAAACATTTTGGGATAACAATAGCTCCTTATGTAAAACCAAAATATCCTGATCTATTCATTCCAGCAGCAACAGATGGAGAACAGAACTCCTTCAACGGACCCAGAATATCAGTACTTAGAGGAGCAATAGGGACAGATGGCGCAAGAAGTGTGGAAGATCTTAAAATTAAGGGACGTACTTTAGATGGCGCATTACCCTCAGTAGGACCAATCGATCTAAGGTGGATCGCCAGAACAATAAACAATCAGGCAAATTGACCAACAAACAAACACTCTAAATCAAGCGGGCATAACCATTTTAGAATATGCTCGTGGAACATTAACGGCCTGGCCTCTAAAATGTCCAATTCAGATTTTGTCAGTTACATAAGATCTTTTGATATTGTGACCCTTCAAGAAACCTGGCAAGTAGAGCCCCCATGCCTGTATGGCTTTCTGCGTTTTTTCACTAGTGCAGTGAGGATAACAAAATATGGACATCTTCAAGGGGGTTTAGTGACTTATGTTTCAGCTACAAGTGCCTATGAGATCAAAGATCTTGGACCAACCTCTCCTGATTTAAGGACAATAAACATGTCCACCTCGAAATCAGGCAAGAAGGGCACGAATCTTACATTGATCAACGTCTATATCAATCCAAAGAGGAAATTAAAGGTGGCAAAAGAATTATGTAAGTACCTGGAGGAATTCATAAACAATGCATTGTCAACAGATCTTATGATCACCAGGGACTTCAATCTTAATTTGATGGGGACCTTGACAGACGATGAGAACCATTATAAAAATATAGCCTGGGATATACCACTCCAAGAAAGTTCAGAAATATTCAAATATTCCAAGTTAGATAGGCAGATGTTAGAGAATCTCGATTTCTATAACATCCTTGCACTAAACGGGAGATTTATCGGAGATAATCCGCCAACGTGTACATTTCACACAACAAGATTTAGTAAAATATTGGATTATACCTGTATGTCACTATCCTTATTTCATGAAATTGCCTCATTTCAAATAGTGGAAAAAGCTGATAGCGACCACTGCCCTCAGGAAATTATACTCAATATTACTAAGCCTAAATTTGAGCTATCCTTGGTACCTTAAGATTCAATTTATACCATCAACTACAAAAGGATCAAGTACTCGACAGTGAATGATGGAGGCCTGCAAGAAAAGGCAAAGGAGCACTTTGATGGAAGAATTGGCGCAAGCGAAGTTAAGAAATGGTAAAATTTTTTAACAACTATGGCAGGTTACTCCATAAATCCAAAGCTCCAAAAGGGGCGAATGACAGGAACACTATTCCGTTTACACACGAATATAAAGTTGGAGGAGCTTCGCGCGGATCCAAGATGGACGCGTGAGCACAGGGCTCCTGAGACCCTCTTCGCCTCCCGCATCTATCCTGCCACAAATCCTGATTTGAACGACGGGTACTTATTGACTATGCCCTGCTGATTCTGAGGACTTTTTTGGAACTTAAATCGGACGCCCAAAACCGGACTTGCTGCATCCTGAAGTTTGCGGCCTACATCATAGACCATCCCCGGACTTGAGTCCCCGAGGTACCCAGGTGGCAACTCAACAACAACGGCCAGTTTGGCACGCCCACAGCCCCTGTGGTACTTTCGGTTTCGTTTTTGGCCATTGTTGATGACGCTCTACGGCCGCCCCATTCACTTCTCGTCCCAGCTACGGATCCTACGTTTGCTCTGGTTCTTAGCCCTCTTGCCCTTGAGGTCCATCGAGAGCGGGATCATTTTGACCAGATCACAACGACTTCGTGGGAGTTCGATGCCCACTATGGCGGGCAAGGCGGATGCCGAGAAGCAAAACACCAAGGGCACGCATCGTGGGGGTATTATTCAAACCCAGACCATAGAGCGCTACACTCGCCCGAAATGGTCCCCAGGTGGAGCGAGCAAGGCTCTTGAAGGGACTGGAGATGGTACTCCTTCATCGGAGAAGCCGACACTAAAGGACATCATGGGCGCCATTACTAGTGTTCGGGCGGCTATGGGGCAAGAATATGTAACTCTCGCTGCAAAGATCGACACGGTGGCGATCGAGGTTAACCTCATTAGGGCGGACCTGGGTAAGACGAATGAACGGGTCAAGTCTCTGGACATTAAAACTGCGAGCTTGACCTCTGATGTCTCTGACCTCCAAGCTGAGGTTCGCACTCTCCATACCTCCAACGACCAGTTTGCCCGCCGGCTGGAGGATTTCGAGAGCCGGGCCAGGCGCAACAACGTCCGCATTGTGGGGGTTCCGGAGAACTCTGCGGACGTCTCCACGGACCTTCTGGTGGAGGATCTGGTCCTTAAACATCTTGTACCTAAGAGCTTCAGCAACTTTTTTACCGTGGAGCGAGCACATAGAGTTCCCGGTGGGAATCCCAAGCTGGGGGCCGCACCGAGACCTATCATCGCCAGGATCTTTAATTTCCGGGACTGGGACGCTATCCTGCAAGCTTCACGAACCACGGGTCCCACCAAATTTGACAATGCCTCGGTCAGTTTCTATCCAGACTTCACACAGGCGGTGCAGAAACAACGCATGGGTTTCACCGGGGTGAAGAGATGGCTTAGAGATATGGGCCTGAAATATGCCATGCTTTTTCCTGCCCGACTGATGATTGAGTATGAGGAGCGGGCATTTTTCTTCGATCGCCCCGAAGTGGCCAGTGACTGGTTGGACACATTGCCATCAAATCGCACGAGCGGCGAGAGCTCGAGAGGTGCCGAGGGAGGCCTGGCTGAACAGGAGTAGTGAGTCTGCAGCGGCGAACTGGTTACTTTGGACTTCTAGCTTTTTAATAGACTTGCTTTATAATGTGGATACCCGGGGGTGGGGGGAATCGGGCCTCCTCTTCCTCCTCTGGGGGCTTTCTCTCTCTTCATGTAGGTTAGTTTAATGGGGCGACAGGCACACTGCAAGTTGAGGTGGCTTTCTGGTCTAATGCAGGGGTGCAGGGTGGGGGGGGTGTGTCTTTCAGGGTTCCTTGGGGTGGTGGGGGGTCTTTTCCCTTTTGTTTTGTTCGAGGCTGCTTTATATCCTGTTGTTTATTCTGTGTGCTTATTCCTGGGCGAGGGGAGCTGGGTGCTCAGTGCGGGGATGGGGGGGGGGGAGCTTAGGATGCTGAGTTGGAACGTTAACAGTCTTGGAGATAGAATAAAGCGGGGTATTGTATTGCAATATTTGAAACGCTGTGCCCCAGATGTGATTTTGCTCCAGGAGACGCACTTGGTTGGAAATGCATGCCGCGCACTATTCAGACGTGGCTACCGTATGGTGGCACACTCAGGGTTCACATCTGGTTCGAGAGGGGTGGGGGTCCTGGTACGAACTTCCCTCCGCTTGGAGATAGATGACGTAGTGTTGGACAACAGGGGCTGCTTTGCGGCTATTACCGGTTGGTGGGAAGGGAAAACGGTTTCCATCCTGTCTGTGTATGTCCCCCCTGGCCTACAGTCTACCACATTTGCTGATTTGGGTGGTGTGATCCTCGGGATTCCTGACGGCATACTGGTAGTGGGTGGCGATTTTAACTCTGTAGTTAGTGGGGATGAGGATCGTAGCCCCCCAGAGCTCTGCCTGTGGCTCAGCTCTGGCTCGGGAAGCTCTTGGATTCGCTCGGGCTAGTTGACTGTTGGAGGCAGCTACACACTGGTCAGCTCCAATATACTTTCTACTCAGGTGCACACGGGAGTCTATCAAGATTAGATTATATCCTTATGCCAGCAGCGCAGATGGTCTCTGTGCGGGAGGTTAGGCATTTGGCCTGGGGGATCTCTGATCACTCTCCGCTTTGGCTTACAGTTGACATGCAATTGGGTGCCGAGGGCCGTATCGCTCCGATCAACCCCTGGCACCTTCGTAACCCTAAGAAACGGTCGGAGGTAGTGAAATGTATGGACTACTACTTCGCTGAGAATGAGGGATCGGTATCATTGTGGGAGGCCTATAAACCAGTGATTCGTGGTGGTGATTCGTGGTCAAGTGAAATGAATGAAATGAAATGAAATGAATGAATGAAATGAATGAAATGAAAAAGAATTTCTAAAGCGCATGGCTGCCCTTGAGCGTCCCAGCGCTACGTGTACACACAGACAGACCTCCTCTGAACCGCATCCAGAGATGTTAGTCATTCTGGGGGAAAAGGAACGTTTTCAGAGATTTTCGGAATCTGGTCAGGTTAGGTTCTTTCCTCATTGATGTTGGGAGAAAGTTCCATAGCTGACCCGCATTTATTGAGAAGCGGCGTCCTCCGGCCCTTGCTCTTTTTGCTCGCGGGATAGCTACCAGGTTTTCCTCGCCAGAGCGGAGCGTTCGTGATGATTTGTAAGGGCGGATCAGATCTCTGAGGATCGGAGGGCCTGTGCCTTGGAGGACTCTGAACACTGTACAGAGCGCTTTGAATTTCACTCTCGCTCTTATGGGCAGCCAATGGAGTGCTTTCAAGGCCGGTTTCGCTGACGTTCTTCTGGGTGTATTCGTCAGCAGTCTTGCGGCTGCATTCTGTGCCCTCTGGAGCACGTTCAGGGTGTATTCCGGTGCAGCCAGGAAAAGGGCGTTGTTATAATCCAGTCTTGACAAAATAAGGCCCTGTACCAGCAATTTCCTGGAGTCTAGTGGGAGTAAGGGCATAACTTTCCGTATTGAGCGGAGCAGCCCATAGCAACACCCTGCGGTTTTTTTCGCCTGAGTGTGCATCGACAGCTCCGGTTCAAGCCAGACGCCAAGACTTTTTATGGATCCCTTCGGGGTCGGAGGATCTCCTAAGTAGGCCGGCCACATACATTTGGGGAGGGAGGTGCAGAGATTTCCCAGCAACATCACCTCGGTTTTGGAGGCATTAAGCTTGAGTCTTGAGTCGGCCATCCATGCCATGATGTTGGTAAGGCAGGCGGCAAACTTCTCACCATGGTTTTCTGCGAGCGAGAGCGAAACAATCAATTGGGTGTCATCCGCGTACGTTGCGAGTTTCACTCCAAAGGGTGCGACCTCCCCCTCCAGTGGGGCCATGTAGATGTTAAAAAGCGTAGGGCTCAGTGATGAGCCCTGCGGGACACCACACTGAAGGGGGGTGGGCACTGATCTATTGTTGCCCTCGCACACTTGATATGTTCGCTCACTCAAGAATGACGTTAGCCAGGTGAGCGCCAGGCCTCTTACTCCCAGCTCCTCCACCCGGTGGATCAAGATCTTGTGATCCACCGTGTCAAATGCCGCGCTCAGATCCAGGAGGACCAGAGCTGCTGATCCTCCTGAATCTAAGATGCACCTGCCCTCTTCTACCATGGTGATCAGCGCCGAGTCAGTGCCCTGACCGGGCTGAAAGCCAGTCTGGGTGTGCCGTAACAACTCGTTGGATTCCAAAAAGGACGAGAGTTGCCGGTTAACCCATTTCTCAGCGATCTTTCCCATCCCTGGCAGTAAGGAGATTGGCCGAAAGTTGGACAAATCGGCGGGGTCAAGGCTCGCTTTTTTTAGCAGGGCTTTTACTATAGCCTGCTTCCAACTGGGGGGGACCTTGGCGGCGGCAAAGGCAGCGTTGAGTAGATCTACTGCCGGACCCGCTATGACATCCGTAAACTGCTTTAGGATGTACATAGGCATGGGATCCGTCGGAGAGCCACTTTTTTGCGCTGCCAGCTCTTTACAGAAAGCTTCCCTAGTGATCGGGGCAAACTTGTCTAGCACGACTCTATCAGTGGCCAGACAGCTCTCCCCTAAGGGCGGGCTCTGACGGGGCAAGGGGAGGCCGGCTATGATGTTTTGAATTTTCTGGTCAAAGTACTGGGCCAGAAGGTTAAAGCGGTCCGTACTCCCCTTTGAGGGTTCTGGAGATACTGGAACTTTGAGCAGCTCTTTGAGAATTTTATAGGTTTCCCCTGAAGAACTGGCTGATGATTTTATCCTATTTTCAAGGTAGGCCGCTTTGGTGGCATTGCGTGCCACTTTATACGTTCTCATGGCTGCCCTGTACTCTTCTTTGGAGTTTCCTGCCCAGTTTTTCCGCCAGTCACGTTCTTTCTTTTTACAAATTTTTCTCAGAAGACCCAGCTCTGGGGTGAACCATAAGGATTTGGGGCCCCCCGTCTTCCTGTTGGCTATTTTCAGGGGAAGTACCGCATCTAAGGCTGTGCTGAGCCATTCGCAGAAGGCCTCATCTGCCTCTATAGGATCCCTATTAAGCACCGGGATGGTATGTGTCAGCTTGCGTGTAAGATCGCGGACCGGGAGTTTCGACCATACCCTTACTGGTACTTGTGCTGTGGCTGCCGGGGGAGGTGGGGGAGCTGTAACAAAACCCATTTGAAAGGGGATCAGGAAGTGATCAGTCCAAAGGAGAGGCAGGGACGGTGACATGGAGAGAAGGGGAAGATTAGAAAACACTGTATCCAATAAGTGGCCCTTGACGTGGGTGGGCTCCTGATTATGGAGGGTGATGTTCCCCAACCCAAGTTCGGATCTTAGGTCGTTTGCAACTTTATCCTCCGCTGAGTCGAAATGTAGGTTTAAATCTCCAAGCAGGAGAAAATTGGGTGCCTTGTTCTTCATTGCCAGCGAAAGGAGGCGTAAGAATGCCGCGGTGGTGGATCTGGAAAATGAGATCACTGACTTAGAGGGGCAGATGGAGTCCGGGGTCACTCCGGAGGTGATGCATTCTCTGGCCCTGAAACAATCTGATTATAAGGCGCTGGTCACTGATGCGGCCAAGGTGATGCACCATGAGCAACAGGGGCGTTTGTATGATGTTGGTGATAAGGCGGGAAAGTTGATTACACGGCTGGACAAAAAGGATAGATTGAACCGGGTGGTGCCTGTTGTTGAGCGTATGGATGGTGTGCGTGTCGTGGACCCGACTGATATAGTCCAAGCATTTGCCCAGCACTTTCAGGCGGTTTATGCCAGTCTCTGATAGGCCGGTAGAGGATTCGCATCTATTGCTTCAAGATATCGCCCTTTCTAGCCTGTCGGACTCAGACAGGAAGCTTATGGAGGCGGATTTCTCCACCGATGAAGTAGCGCTCGCTGTCCGTTCACTTCGTTCCGGGAAGGCCTCGGGCCCGAATGGGATACCAGTGGAACTGTATAAACTATGCCCCGACAAAATGGCGCCGTATCTTCGTCGGATGTTCCTGTCATCGCGAGATCTCGGCTCTCTTCCACGAGATCAGAGATTGGCATCCATAGTGGTCATCCATAAAGATGGCAAGCCCCGTGATCATTGCTCATCGTATCGGCCGATTTCGCTCTTGAACGTTGAGCCCAAAATTCTCGCTAAACTTCTGGCAAATCGGCTGGTTACGGTGATTGCAGACTTGATCCATCCGGACCAATCTGGATTTATACCCAACCGTAATACCGCGCTCAATCTACGTCGCCTCCATGGCGTCGTCTCTTCGAGAGCTGGCCATTTTGGTTTCTCTTGATGCCTCAATCGCCTTCGACACGGTTGAGTGGCCATATTTGTGGGCTGCTCTTGCTAAGTTTGGTTTCGGCCCTAAATTCATTGGGTGGATTAGGCTTTAGTATGAGCAGCCGCTGGCAAAGGTGGTGGTTAATGGTAGGGCTTCGGAGCCCTTCACCCTCGGACGGTGAATGAGACAGGGGTGCCTCTTGTCACCGCTCCTCTTTGCGCTTGCCCATAAGCCCCTGGCTGCATGGTTGCGGTGGGAACCATCGCTTAAGGGCATCCGATGGTCGCCTGACTTCGAGGACCGGATATCACTCTATGCCGATGATATATTGTTGTATCTTACCTCTCCTCGTAAGTCGTTGGGCGTCCTGTTTGATGTGTTACGCTCCTTTGGGAGGAATTCCGGTCTGGTCATTAGCTTGGCCAAGTCCTGTATTTATCCACTCACGGACGATGAGCCTCTTCTTCCCCGCAATTGTCCGATACCGGTTTCTAGGGATGGCTTTAAATTCTTGGGGATCTATATTTCACTGGACCCCAAAGCCCGCTATGAGCGGAATTTGTTTCCTCCGCTCTCCCGGCTTCGGTCGGATGTTGCGGCGTTGTGCGGCTTGCCACTCTCCCCCTTGGGAAGGGCGGTCCTGTTCAAAATGATGTCTCTCCCCCGCTTCTTGTATGCCATTCAAAACACACTTGATTTGGTACCTGCCAACTATTTCCGAGAGATCGAGGGCTTGCAGAGGCGGTTGGTATGGGGTGGGCGACCACGTATCGCACTGGCGAAATTGACTTTGCCATGGTACGATGGAGGAATCGCGTTGCCCGACATCAAGTGCTACTACTGGGCTTCCCAGTTGAGTGCTGTGAACCACGCTATGTTCGGCCCTGTCCCGAACCCCGCGTTTGAGATGGACAGGTGGCAACTCCCTGGGGGGGATTACAATCGAGCGCTCTATTCTAGAGCCGACCGGAAGCACCTCACAGGCCCAACTGCAGTGGCGGTGCGAGTCTGGGGAAGCGCGACCGCCGCCATGGGATGGACAAATAAATTGACGAAATTGACCCCATTGTACGCCGCGGAAGCGCTAGGTGGCCTGTGGACGTCGAAGGGTTTTGACAGATGGGATCTCATTGGTATCAGCAGGGTGGGCGACCTCTGGGCCAAGGGCAAAGTTAAGACCTTCGAGGCACTCCAGCGGGAATATAAACTGAGCGACAGGGAATATTACGGTTACCGCCAAGTCAGCCATGCGATTAACTCGGTTTTCCCGGCTCACACTACTATCCCGGAGTCCTCCCCGCTTGAGGATAGAGTGCTTGATGGATACGTCCCCGACAGCACTATATCTCCTATTTATAAGAAACTGATCAATGATCGCTCTGATCTCCTTCTTCAACTGCGGAATGCTTGGACCAGTGACGGGTTAGAACTGGACGATGAAGACTGGCAGGCGGCGATATCTTCCCCTAAAGAGGTTGCGATTCCGGCACGTCTTAGGTTGGTGCAACTCAAAATACTGCATCGGGTATATGTCACGGGCCCACGACTGATACATATGGGTTTTTCTGTGGATGGACTGTGTAGGCGCGGATGTGGTATGCTGGCTACTTTTTTGCATATCCTCTGGGAATGTCCGGAGGTGGCGACGTTTTGGCGCCGAGTGCATGCGGTTATGGGTGAAGTGACGGGTGTTGTGTTGTTGCCTGAGGCCAGACGTTGTCTGTTGAATGTTTGGGTACCGAATGACTGTACTGTTGCTCAAACTCAATGGGTCACATTGGGTAATATGGTTGCTAAACGGGACATAGCCCAGTTATGGGGTTCCCCAAGGCTGCCAACGCTCCTAACGTGGAAAGAAAATATGGACTGGTCCATGTTCAGAGAGAAAACTGTATATGTTTCCCGCGGCAGACCCAAGAAATGGGGTAGGATCTGGGGCCAATGGAACGCATACCGTGGAGAGATTTGCACCCCCCATTCACCGACCTTCCGGATCCGCTTCTTCTCCCTTGACCGTACGTTCCCTGTACTTAGTTCTGTTGACTACACTGTATTGTTTTGCTCCCGGGCCCCCCCTAACCCCCCCCGATATTTCTCCTCTCTTATATTGTAACACGTCTTTCACCCGTCTCCCACTGCCATAAGGGACAGCCAGTTTTTACACAGTAATACCTTGATCTTTTTTGTGTTTTGTTTGTGGTTTTATTTATATAAAAGATAAAATGTGAAACCTTTCACTGATCCTAGTTATACCACCTGCTTCTACATGATTCAGAGATATCGCTGCCGGACCCCCGGGTTGCCGGCTGAAGAGCTGTGTACTTTGATGTTGATGTTGTTGTGTTTGACTGACCAGCCTCCGTGGTTCTAGGTCTGTAACTGTCTTTTTCTTTACATAATAAAGGTTTAAAAAAAAAAAAAAAAGAATATGTAGTGAAGATAAAGTATACAAAAAAACGCATCTTTCACACAATGCGTCAACACAGGTATTCACCAATGGGTACGGCGAAATATGAACTTTTACGAGAATTAAAGGCATCTCTGAAAAAAACAAAATGGGAAGCGAACAGAGCAATGGAGGACAGCATGTGGGCAAAACTACAGGCAGATACCAAGCAGAATGACGGGGCAAGATTTTGGAAAACCATCAATTCCTTTATAAAACCAAGGCATGACAGAGTCTCCTCTATTTTCACCGAAGAAGTATGGGCAAACCATCTTAAAGATCATTTTAAACAACATAGAGACTTTAATTTGTTGACGGAAACTGATAACAACAAATCAAAGCCACTGCACGGGATTCGCTACAAACGAGAAGGCCGTATTCCAACCACGAACATAGGAGTGACAAACTTATAAAAAATAATTATGCACCAAAACAAAAAAGGAAGAAGAGAGGGCCCAAACGGGATCCCTCCCATTCTTTACAAACAGAATGAAAGTGAATGGGCTGCAGCACTTGATCCACTATTTTTGGAAATTAAACAGTTCAATATACTACCTGGCTCCTGGAAGGGCTCTATTATTTCTCCAATATTCAAATCCGGGGACAAGTTGCTACCACGTAACTATAGATTGTTTGCTCTTATGGATAACGAGGCAAAGTATTTTGCTGGGATACTTTTGAAGGAATTGCAGGCATGGGCCACAGAAAAATCCCTAATTCCTGTTAACCAGACTGGTTTTGCTAAATCGGCTGGGACAACAACCAATATTTTAACTATGGGTCCACTAATTGATAAAGCCAAAACTACTAAAATGCCAATCCATTTGTGCTTTATAGATTACAAGGCTGCCTTTGACCATATTAATCGGAATCTTTTACGGTCCAAATTGAAGAGGTGGGGGATAGCAGCGCCATTCCTAGACCTGCTGATTAATTTGCATACTGAGACATGGATTCAGGTGAAGCTGGGCGATGGTTCTCACTTGTCAAGACGTATTCCAACCAATAAGGGTCTCAAACAGGGATGTGTTTTGGCCCCAACGCTTTTTAACTTGTTTTTAGAACACCTTATTCCCATCCTTAATATCTGCAATTTTCATGCACGGAAACTAGGAGGACTAATACTGCCAACGCTACTCTATGCGGGCTGCAAAATCTTGTGGATGCCAGATAGAGATACTCTGATGTAAACCAATTGACGATAAATTTGGAGAAAACCCAGACAATGTCAATTAACAAGAAAGGGAAAAATCCGCACGGCTGGTTCTGGAACAACATCCGCATAGAAGATACAACAGTGTATAAGTATTTAGGAGTTAAAATTGACAATGGTGGCCAGTTTATTACTCAGAAAGCCAGCATCAGAGGTAAAGGCATTGATATAGCAATTTCTCTAAAAACCTAAATAGCAGACTTACCAGTCCATCTCTTCTGCCCCTGTCACAAGTTATACGAGCCAAACTCTTGCCAACAATTACTTATGGGAGCGAAGTACAGAGAGGAAGAGATGCAGTGATTTTGGATAAAACTGTGACAGCTGTATATAGGATCATCTTCAGCCTGCCAAATTAAACTTCCCCGCCTCAAATTAGGCTAGAGTTTGGCGGTCAGAAACAGCTACTGGCAAGACAGGGGGCGTACGTAACCACTTGGGACAAAGTCGGGAAAGACAAAAAGGGAACCTTAAAGTACTACTTATGGTCGGAATTAGAGCGAAATCCAACCTCGCCATCCTCTAAGTATCTGGAAAACAGCCTGGCGGACCTAGGCTTGCAGCAACTGTGGGATACCCCTACTAATCATACAATGGTAAAAAAAATTGTAAAGTAAACAATTAAACATCTTTCATGGAGTGAAGATAAGGCGTCTCTTGCTAAGAAGTCACATGGATGTATAATCCTAAACTCGCTAAATACGCTAAACAGGGTCAACAGAGCTACCTTGACTTGGGGTACTCAAAAACTACAAAACTGAAGTTTTTAAAGTACAGATTGGGCCTGTTACCTTGTATTTGCCTTTTCCACACTGGCTTAAGGATAAAGCGGGATCCCTCTGTCGCTTATGTGGCATAGCACCTGAGGACATGCCACACTTGTTGTGTTCCTGCGACAAATTGCTGGGGGAATGGAAACGTTTGTTAAAATTTCAATTTAACCAGCAAGGAATAAGCTCACGAAGACATGCAGTTCTTGCCTGCTTTGCACCCAACGACCCGCAGTTGAACTGTAGTTTGATGAAGTTTATGAAGGTGGTGGAAAAGAGGATGTTGAAACTTGACCCTTCATTAAGCTCTTAGAGGACATTAAAATCAAGCCGAATCTTATTTAATAATGTTAGTTTAAAAAGTATACATTTTGTGAAGGTGGTGGAAAAGAGGATGTTGAAACTTGACCCTTCATTAAGCTCTTAGAGGACACTAAAATCAAGCTGAATCTCATTTAATATTATTCGTTAAAATGTATAAATTGTATGATTTTAAATGGGTAATCTGAAATAGAATATATATTAATTTTATGCAGATGCAATTTTATGGTTATGGTGAGAAATGTATTGTGTGCAGATTACATTTTTTTAATGGTGACATTGCAATGGTTTTAATTAACTATGCAAATAAAAATGTACTTACTTACTTACACTCATATTTACAGTCGGTTGAGACAACTACTGGTTAATGATCTAGATAAGCATTGTGAGAAATGGCACCAGAAGTTAAATATTGAAGGTGACAAGTTTATGGTTTCCCTCAAGTTGGGCAACTCTGTATTGAGGTCAGCCGGCCTGCAAGCTCAGCATCATAAAACAATCTTTTCATTATAATATATGCCAGCCAAGATCGCCCAATGGGATGGGACAGATGGGATCCTATGTCCCCGTTGCCATAGTCCTGGTGCTGACATAGATCACGTGTTTCCCTCTTGCCCGGTTCTAGAGCCTCTGAAGAGAGCTATAGAAGAATTTTGAACATGCACTTTGAGCATTCAAACAAGACTCACTACTGACTTGATGTTACTAGGTGTCACAAAGATAGGAGCACCACTGGGACAGCAAGAGTTTAATTTTTTTAGCCATGGCTGTATTAAGAATTTGTATTTCATCTGCCTGGGTGGATCCTATCCCCCCTAAATTTCAGCAGTGGCTTTCATGGCTTTTAGCTATTTATAATCTGGAATAGGGTTGTATGAGAGAAAATGAAGGAGGGCTCGAAAACTAGGGAATTCGATTTCGGCTCCTATAAATAGCTGGAAAACTGAAATTGAAGCAAGACTACCCACATCTTAAAGATTCAGGGCTTTGCGGGGAATGATAATAGCCATGCATATTATTTTATGTTTTGTAATGTAATGACATTTTTGCACAATGTTTAGTATTCCCTCTCACTGTATTTATGACTGGTAATGTTTCCTCGTAGGTCTATTTATGGATGCAATTGAATAATTGTATTTTACTGATGGTGGGGAAAAAAAGAGGAAACCGTAGATTGGAAAAGCCCTTTTTTATCTAGGTATCTTGATCAATGCCAAGTATTGATGGAAAAATATGGTTTCAAACAGGGCTTTTACTTTCGAAAAAACTATGCTAGCCTTGTTCAACTTTACCAAGAAACTTGGACCGAAACCCATCCCCGAGATGCTGTTCATTTACGTATCAAAATCCGTTACCCCAGTTACCTTTGGGCAGCAGTCTGGGGCATGGCGGATGGGGTTGAAATTCAGCAAATTGAGAATACATTTATCAAGAAGCTTTTAGCCTTACCATGATCCAGTTCCAATAAAATAATTCATTGATAGCTGAGTGTGCCTTATATTTCAGATATAATTAAGTTAGCACCAGTATTACTCAGTCAATATGGGTGAGAGAAACCGACGTAATAAATCAACAGATCCTGGAGGATTGCCTTTCCTAGAGATTCCATAGTTATCATATGTAAAATGTACTTTGCAGGATATGGGGCTGCCTGAATTGTTTAATACTCCCACCACCTGTTTGACAGTTAGTAAGGTGAGATAGCAGGAGGTATTCTTAGCTGGGCTGCTCTCAAAAGCTATTATACAGAAACATGCTGGTATTCACTACAATGATTTTCCCTCTTGCCCCGGATTGCAGTCCTATATGATGTTAGTTCAGAACTTGTATTATTGTTTCATTCTCACTAGGTTTCACTTGAATTGCCTCCTGTTAATGCGGTCTTTCCTCCAGATTGTTACTCATCACAGGAGCTCGATCTTTGTCCATGTGATTGTGTGTCAATACAGACTAACTTGCACCTTAAGTTTTTTTGTAGGTTGTATTGATCCCTGAGGCACACATTGCTGTCCCACTTATGCGCAGATACACTTTTAGGCAGTGCAGACCAGCCCTTGCTTCCTGACTCTGGCAATGCCTGGAACTCCGATGTCGGCTGCCATATTGAAATGATAAATCACATGAGAGATTAAGGATTGTCCAAGTGTTTTTAACACATTTTGTGTTTTTATGTTTATATTGGTTTTTAGCTAATTGTTTTTTTTTTAAAGTTCTAAGACCCATGAACTATTTAAAGATGCACTAATTGTTTTTGTCTTTCAACAATATCTGTTTATGACTATTTTTAAATGTATTCTTTTATGCTCCGGAAATGAAGCAAAATAAAGATATTTGACTTACCGTGGAAGTAAGTGCATGGTTAGGTAAAACTGGAAGCACTGTTTTAGGGATTTTTCTGTATAAATGTGTGAATAATTGATAGCAAAGAGTTCGCTAGTAAAACTTTGGTGTGATATGACCTAGAAAGGGTCACACTGGAGGAGTAGCAGGTTCCTCTAAGCTTAATTGACAGCAAAGGGGTTCGTTGGTAAAACCTTGGCCTTGCATAACCTAGAAAGGCTAAGCCTGAGGGAGTAACAGGTTCTCTGATGCTTGTGCGAAAGGTAGACGGAAGGGATCTATTTGTAGTGAATGTAGACGGAAGGGAGTTACTCGCAGGGAATAAAGTCATTTCTTTTCTTTAAATTAGTTATGCAGACACAGTGGTGAATGTTTTTTACATCGTTAATTATTTAAATGAAGATTTAAATGTGAATCGAAGTAAATTCTCGTATTACCTTGCAAAAGAGGGAGTAGGTTGCGGAACTGCTCTGATGTCACTCAGAGCCGAGCTGGTATTGGTTAATACAGCGGGTGTGTAGCTGAGGTAACTTTGTAAAGGAGGGGTGAGTACAGGAGTGTGAGAACTCGTCTCACTGTAAAAGCCGCGCAACCATTGGTTGAATATATTTTGATATTTTGGATTCTAATTGTTGATTGGTCATTGAAAATAAGAATCGTTTTGGTATTGGAGGTTTTTTTTCGTAAACAAACTGAGTGTCATTACAAAGTAAAGCGGCATAAAATATGTGTGGCATTTAGATCCAGAATTCATAGGAAATAGACCAGATAGAAAATATCTAGGATTTGCTAAAGAACAGATGATAAGCGGGAGACCTTAAATCATGTACGGAGACAAAAGAAAAATGTCATTTGTCAAGAAAGTTGAACATTTCTTTAAAAAGGATAAACCAATTAAAACCAGAGAAGGGATTCTTATTCCACCGCCGAATATGCCCGCATTATACATGATGGTTGAAAGGGGCTACCATACTTGCATATGGTTAGAAAACTGGATAGAATACACAAAAGATGATGTAATTTTGGCATTTCCAGAAAATGGTACCTTTAATGGTAGAGTTTTGTACAATTTAAGAGCACGCATGACTGAATTAGATCCAAGACCTAGGTTAACCCAATATGAGGCATTGGGTGAATAGGAAACAGAAGCTTTTGAGCGAGACAGATTCAGAAGCGATAAAAGTATTAGTACATTTTTTCCTAAATTTCCTAAAGAAACAAGAGATAAGCAGATGACACAATGGAGACAGTCTATGCTAGTGGAAGGATTATATCCTGCCCGAGCATTAGAACAAACAGGGAGTAAAAGTACAGAGAAAAATAAAAATTTAATGACAAGTGCTGATCCAGAAAATGATTACTTGGAGGATTTATTAATGAAAAATCTGCCACCTTATAATGAGGAGCAGAATCAGACAAATGCTAGTGCTCCTTTTTTTAAATCCACCTTTAGTACCACAAGTGTTACATGAGGCATCATCAGAAAAAGTGCTGCAGGAAAAGGAACGAGAAGCAATAATTAAGCAAATGAATGAGTTAATTCAGAAATTTTAAACAGTTAAATATCAGTCCTGAAGCCTAGACAATTCCGCTGACTATAGGTCCAGTTGTTCCTTTATATGGAGAAAAACAGACTAGTCCCAGACCTCCTGTTCTAACTACATCTGTTGTACAGCCAAGGAAAGAAACATTAATAGTGGATGACCAAGCAAGTGAATGTGGGTCAGAAATTTCTTTGATGGATTTACCTGTAAGAGAACCAGTAAGTAGCTCGGCTAAGAAAACCACACATGTAAATACTAGAGAGGTACAAAGAGGTACAAATCAAAACCTCTTCAGGTGCGAGAAGTGCAACTGTAGATACTCCAGAAGAAATAGAAAAACCAAAATCACAGTCAAAAATTTTGGATATTTTTAAATTAAGAGTTGAATTAGAAGAAATGATTGCTGGAAATGTGGGGTTACATCGATTGAATGCATTAAATGAAGATGAATTGTTGTTTATATGTCGAAGTATCACTCGAAATACAAAAACATTTCATGAAAAATTAACGAGTTTAGCAAGTGAAATGGGGATTGACATTGGTAAATCAAAAGTGTTACAGAAACCATATCGAGCTGAATTTTCAGACAAAGATTTAGAAAATATGAGTGTGTCGGGTCGTAAAGTACTAATAAAATAACTGTTATCATTGTTGCAAAAATGGGGTGACATAGACAGATGGAAAGCTAGATGGTTAAAGAAAAAGGAAGAAGCACAAGGGAAAAGCAATGTATCAGAATATATGTTGAAAGAAACAGGAAAGGTGGAAAGGTTGTGTCCAATAAGAGAAGTACCAGGTGGTGGTTATGTGCATGTTCCAAGGTCCCAACAAGATATATTTTCATTTAAAAAGGAATTTCCAAAGCTCAGAGAGAAACATGTAGATTGGTACAGACAGGTCGAGAGATTTGTAAAGGTTTCAAAAGTGTTATAAAAGATTTAGATGAGTTATTGGACATCGTTGTTCCTGTCGATTTATGGACAGAATGTAAAATTTGCAGTAAACTGGCCAAATGATGAATATCCTAGAGACCTGAAAACAGGAGCACCATCAGACAAGGTGATGAGGAGATATAATCAGGTTATACTGTACTTGAAAGGGAAAGTACCTCCAAAAGAGACAGACTGGACTAGAATAGACAGAACTACTCAGAATAAAGCTGAATCTTTGCATGCATATTATGAACGTCTTTTACAAGTTTTTAAACAGTATAGTGGTTTAGAAAATATTGACACCACAGATATGACACATTTTATCTATTGGTTTGTGTCTGGACTAAGACCAGAAATTTCACAATGGATTAAGGATAATAAACCTGTAGATGAAATACTGAAATATGCAAAATATGGTGAGAATTGGATAATAAACAAAAGAATTTAGAAGAAAAAGTAATGTGGGCACAGGTAAAATTAGCAGAGCAACATCAACTTCATTTGAAAAACATTCAGACCCAAGGACCTAGAGGAAAATTTAATCGAGAAGAGGCTAAAAAGAAATTTCCTTACCATGGGTGTGGCAAGTTGGGGCATTGGAAGAACGGGTGTAAGACTGTGCTAAATAAAAATAATAATTTAAATCCACAACCGCAAATGAGGTATCGAAAAAGCAGCAAAAACAGGTAATACAAAATCAGTTAACATTGGCGCCTATGCCATACCCTGGGAGTCAAACAGCATACAGTTTAGATACCACAAGTTGGGAAGGAAGTGGTAAAAAGGACACAGTGACATCCCAATTTCTTTTGAGCAACTCATACTTCAATGAAGATAGTTTCTGACGGTGCCTGAGCGGGGAGGACGAGGAGTGCGTACTTGGCGCATCCTTACAGGTAGGTCAGTCAGGTCCATACATTGAGAGAAAGGTTTAAGGAAATGATGTTACCTTTCTGTTGGATACTGGCACTACCCGTTCTACTGTGAGAACAGCAGACGTTCCAAACCTACCCCTCTTTGGAGAAGCGATTCAAGTAGTGGGCATTTCTAATAAACAAATTAGTACCCCAGTTACAGAACCAATGGAAGTCAAAATAGGCAATTTTAAAGAAATGCACACATTTGTTGTATGTGACTTCAGTCCTGTAAATCTATTTGTCAGAGATGTGTTGTGCAAAATAATTGCATTATCTTTTGTACATCAAATGGAGTTGAAATTCAAACTCCAGATTAAGATGGAATTTATAAAATTATGTTAGCAAAACAAGAAACTGAAAAACAAAAGTTTACCATAGAAAACTTGCCAAAAGAATCACAACATCCAGTAGATTCTAAAGTGTGGGATTTCACAGGAAAAGATGTAGGATTAATGGCAAATGTTGACCAAGTAAAAGTGACAGTAAAAGAAGGTGCAGTTTATCCAAATATTCAACAGTACAAAATGAGCCCAGAAATAAAAGCAGGAGTTGCACTTGAAATAAAACGTCTAGTTGAAGGAGAAATTTTACAGGAAATAATGAGCAGTCCATGTAATTCACCCATAACTGGCATCAAGAAACCGAGCGGAAAATACAGGGTCGTACAGGACCTCCGCAAAATTTATAAAATTGTCATCCCAAGTTGTCCAGTTGTGCCAAACCCTGCTGTGATTATGTATCAAATACCATGAGCAGGCTGGTTCACCATCATTGATCTTTGCCACACATTTTTCTCAATACCACTACACCCGGATAGTAAGTATCTTTTCTTGTTCAAATTCGATGACCATTTATAAGTTTGGAATTGCATCCCTCAGGGGTACACAGAAAGTCCATCGATCTTTAATCAGATCTTGAAAAAATGTCTTGAATCTTTGATATTGCCCGGACAATCAGTCCTGGTGCAGTATATAGATGACCTACAGGTGGCAACTAAGAATCGAAAAGACTGTGTTACTGGTACAATTGCTTTGCTGAATCATTTAGGAAAAGGTGGACACAAAGCATCACCTGAAATATTACAGTATTGTACTACATCAGGGAAATATCTGGGGCACCAGATAGAGAGGGGTGTTAGAAGGGTTACCCCTGAAAGAATTAGAATAATTCAAAACATGAATCTACCTCAAACACAGAAAGAAATCAGAATGTTTCTTGGAGTTGTAGTTACTGCAGGCAATGGATTGTGGGATTTGCAGTTCTAGCAAAACCGTTGATACAAATGACAAAGAAAAGAGCAAAAGACCCAGTAGAATAGGATGATGAAGGCATGTCATCTTTTCTAAAATTACGAGATTGTCTGTTCAGCTCCAGCATTAGGGATGCCTGACTACTCAAAAGATTTTGCATTGCTTTGTGACACACGAGACAATTGTGCACTTTCAGTTCTGACTCAGACTCATGGTCTGATGAGACGACCTGTTGCATATTTTTCCTCTACTCTGGATCCAGTGGCAGCAGCATTGCCAGGATGTCTGAAAGCAGTAGCAGCAACTTGCGCTTGAGCAAAGTGAGTCCATTATCATGGGACATCCAGTAACAGTGTATGTTCCACATGCAGTTGTGATTTTATTGACCGGGACTAAAAACTCACGATTTAACACCTAGTCGGCTGACTAAGTATGAACGAATTCTTGTAGGTGCAGAGAATGTGACAATTGCTAGATGTAATATTCTGAACCCAGCAACATTGTTACCTGAATCGCAATTTGCAGAAGTTAAAAATGAACTCGAACATAATTGTATTGATCTTACAGAATACTGCACTAAACCACGCCCAGACATAAGAGAAGAGCCACTAATAAATTCAGAACATAAGCTATTTGTAGATGGTTCATGTTTGCGACATGAGGAAGGAGGTTTGAGCGCTGCTTATGCAGTTTGCACTCTATGGGGTCCAGTTGAAGCATCATATTTACCTGGAGTAAAATCTGCACAGGTAGCAGAATTAATTGCATTGACAAAAGCTTGTAAATTTGGAAAAAATCTGAAAGTATTTTTACTGATAGCCAATATGGCTATGGAGTTGTGCATTATTTTGGCCAACTCTGGATGCAAAGAGAGTTTCTGACTTCATCAGGTACTCCGAATAAAAATGGAAATTTTGTGAAAGATTTACTAAAAGCAATTCAATTACCAGAAACAGTAGCTGTGGTCAAGTGTGCTGCTCACCAATCTGGCAATGAAAAAGTGACAGCAGGTAACAGATATGCTGATCAACTAGCTCAATATTGTGCCAAAAATAAAATGGCAATAAACACAAAAATGTAATCAGAAAGAAATAGCTGCCAACTTATGTTGCTTGAGAGAGTGAAAACATGGGAAGAAGTGAAAGATTTGCAAAATGGTGCAGAACAGGAAGAGAAGGAAGAATGGGTGAAAATAGGATGTCAGAGAACGGCTGGAGACTGTGTCATTGTTTACCTTGATGGAGGCCTGTTTTGCCAAACTGTATGCTTGCTGCTATGGCTAGGATGTATCATGGTGATTCTCATCTAGGACGAGACGCTATGATAAGGCTATTCAGACAAAGTTGGTTCAATGCAAAGTTCAGGAACGTTGCACAGAGTCTTTGCCATAGGTGTTTGGTGTGCCAACAAATGAATCCTGGGAAAAGAACTGTAGTATTGTCAGGAAAGATTGGAAAGGCAGAAGGTCCTTTTATTCGACTTCAGATTGATTTCATTCAGTTACCCCCTTGCAGAGGAATGAAGTACGTTCTTGTCATTGTCTGCCTATTTTCAAAATGGGTGGAAGCTAACCCTACACGTAGGAATGATAGCATCATAGCAGCCAAACTATTACTTCGAGAGCTCATACCATGTTTCGGTTTTCCAGTAACAATTGAATCAGATCGAGGAAGACATTTCAATAATGAGATAATTGGTCTAATCTGTGAAGCATTTAACATTGAGCGAAAGCTGCACTGTGCATACCACCCAGAGGCTTCTGGAGTGGTAGAACAACTGAATGGCACAATCAAATCAAGATTGGGAAAGATTTATGAATCAACTCGATTAGAATGACCCGATGCTTTACCTCTTGTTCTGATGGGACAAAAAAACAGGCTTGAGTCCTCATGAAATACTCATGGGAAGAACAATGAGGCAGGCATGGGTCCCAGGACATAAGTTGATAAATATATCTGATGACTTAGTACTAGAGTACTGCAAGGAACTGGCTGACCAAGTACATTCTATCTCTCACCAGGTTGGAGAAGACGCTGTCACCAAGCAAACAACTCCAGCACACGATCTGATTCCAGGTGACTGGGTTGTAATAAAATAACATACACGAGAATCTTACCTTGCTCCAAACATGGGAAAAACCAACACAAGTGATGTTGGTTACCACTACAGCAGTACAATGTAAAGGAGTTCCGAATTTGATCCACGCGAGCCATACAAAAAGAGTGGCTAAACCTGATGAAAGTAAAGCTGAAGGTTGTGCAGCTGAGGGGTCTCGAGAAAGTGATTCGGAAGTAGTTGATGATGAACAACCGAGCATCAGTCAGGATGAATGGATTCCAGTGATTGACATTCCTGCAGATGTTGTGAGAACCAGAAGCCAGACCTATTTAGATAGACAGAGTGATAGTGAAGATGAGTCAGGAATGAAAGAACATACTCAGAATTCACAAATCAAAGTCACAAGTTATTCTGAAGAAGAACAGATAAGGAAAGATCAATATACTCAGACATTCCAAATACCTGTCACTGTTCCAGAGTCTGAGAAGGGACAGATAGGTAAAGGGGCGAAGGCTCAGGAAGAAGAAGAGCAAGAGATCGAGATACCTGAGCAGGATCAGATAGATGTAGATAAATGTGTTGAGGAAGAAGAAAACAAACCAAATCAAAACCAATTACAGCATACACCTGAACAAGGTCAGATTAGAATCCAGGCAGAAGAAACAGAAGAAAGACCTGGACCAAGTCAGATAGAGAGGGATACAGATAACGAAGATATGCAAATTGTGCCACAACTGAATGAAAACAAAAGAACAATTGAAGAAAAAAAAAGCATAGTGCCAGCTAAAAGACTAAGAAAAGGAGATAATTGGCCTGGTTTTGTTAAGAAACTAAAATATTGTCTTAAATCAATAAATGAAGAACCAGAGCAAGTAAATTAAATATCAAGTCAAACTGGGTCAGCAATTGAAAAAACTGAATATTAAGTTCAGAGGCCCTGAATGGACTTATGTCATCCTTGAAGATCTTGAAAAATTAGAAATGAGCAATGAAGATGATGATGAATTAATTGATGAACTAACAGACGAAGAAGTAGGAGCAACGTGAAAATTTCACAGGTTGAAATTCTGTGAAAAAGTCTCAAAGAGGGGCTAAGTCTCCCTAATCGAAAAATGGCTGATGATACTGATGATACTGTTAATGGTAAACCGAAAAGAAATTGCTTAAAAAATGCTGTAGAATATGCACATGTAGTGCAGTAATAATACTCATAGTATGGTTAGGATTGACAGTAGCTATTCCTTATCTAATGAGTAAAAATGAAAAGAACGATACTAACAATCATGAGAAGGTAGATGCACCTGAAAAATTAGATACACATGGGAAGATAGATAATGTTAGGCAGCAAAGAATAGAAGTAGAAGCATCAGATGAGGAAGGATTGCATTATGATAAAGTTAGACATAGAACACATTTGAATGTAATCGCAAATCTATTAGTACACTATATAGAGGCAATGGAAATAAGTGATTGCTAAGTATATATGAAGCTACCATTGTCTGTAGCGGAAGGCGTCACTTATTATCATTCACCCTTGACTTATGGTATTTCGTGTAATATTTTAGCTAGTTTATTTTACAAGAAAGGACCCTTACATTATTATTCTAATTTAGATGTGATTTTCTCTGAACTTCCTCTTTATAGTAACCTGAATCCTGTACATAGTAAATGTAACATAGCTCGTTATATGGGAGAATATTTTCTAACAATAGGTACAATAGATATAGATGAAACACACAAGAATAATTTAACATACATTTTACATGAAGAAGAGAAGATATTTTTGAATTTAGTTAGAAAAGGAGAGAGGATTTCCAAAGAAAAGCTATAGGACAGAAAGTAAAGACTCCTAAATGGGCAGAAAATAAAGAATACACCTTGAATGGCAAAGCTCATGCTGCTATGTTGCTGGACTTTGAAAAGAAAGGGACACTCTGTCTCAACAGGGAGAGAGCAAGTTATTATAACAATATATTTATTGGTTCCAGTGAATGTGAACACAATTATAAAATAATTGGGGGTTTGGTTTCCAAAGATGGAAATGAACCGGTGTTTCCTGGAATTTATTATATATGTGGGAACAAAGCGTATTACAAATTGCCTGCTCATTGGTATGGGAGTTGCTATTTTGGAATAATATTCCTAAAAGTATACCATATAAATAGAATCACTGGAAGTAATGAAGATACTAATGGACTAATATGTACTAAAAGAGCTAGTATTGTAGGTGACATATTTAGTGCATTGATACCTTCAGTGGGAGTTGTTTTATATACTCAAAGAATTTGTAAATTATCAACAGTGGTAGATCGTTTTATCGAGAGACACTGCTGGAGGACTTTTAATGATTAATACAGAACTAGTTGTGGTAAGATCAATGGTTTTACAAAATTGACTTGCTCTTGATACATTGTTGGCAAAAGAGCGCAGAGTCTTCAGAATGCTGAAAGCGCAACATTGTTGCACTTACATACCTGACAAAAGTGTAGAACTGAAAGGGTATGTAAAGTATATTACATATTTAGAAAAAGAACTTAAACCACTGGAGGTTGATAGTGCATGGAAGAGACTAAAAGATGGTCTTTTCTCTATAGGTACTTGGTTTTCTAATGTAGGGAAAAGCCTTAATGATTTTAGGGATAATAATTTGTTGCAGATGTCGTAAATATAAAAAGACATATGCAATAAACAAAAAGGGAAAGAAAAGAAATATCAATGAAATAGAATTAGAAGAATATAATAGACATTTATAAAAAAAGGTGAAAGACCTCCATATGAAGAATGAAAAGAATATTAACAGAAAGTTTGAAGAAATTGAGATGAGTGAAGTGTAAAAGTTGGTATCTGTTTCATTAATTAGTGATGATATAAATTATCATCAAAGAGGGGATTGATGGAGCAAGGTTTCACACGTAAAGTGACTTGCTCGTACTCAACCCTTTCGATAATAATATTAATGTACTAACTAACATGTTTTGTCTTATTAATATTGCATTACACAACATATTAGGCATCTAGGGGAAGCTTGCCAATGTGCTTTCCCTAACTACAATCCGCTTGCACTAAAATTGCTGCTGCTATGCAGGATTTTCTACTGCGTATGCGTCTGTCATGCCCACGTGACATGCTTGGTGGGAAAACTTCTGCTTCTGCGCAATAGAACTAAGATGGCCGTTATGTGCCCTAACGTGCAAGAAGCTTGCATCGCTGCTTTGCTAAGCTGTTTGTTTTCGCTTAACATTAACACAAAAGTTAAAATATAATCATGGGAATAGAATAGACAGAAGTGGTATACAGTGCATTCATAGTCTGTGTCTCTAAAACTGTTTCTTTTCTATTTTTACATGTTATAAAAACTGGCCTAAATGGCTTGCTGAACTTCATCTTTGGAGAAACTGAGCCTGTGCGACAAATGTCCTGAAGCCACAGAAGCTGTAGCCTTGAATCATGGCCAAGACCGACATGGAAGGCGGAGAAGAGTGAACTCCTTGCCTTGACAGAGGAAGCTGAATTGATTAAATTGTTTTAAATTGTTTATTGTTACATTTCACTACCGGGCGGAATAAAAGTACATGGGTAGATAAAGTTATGGGAGGGAATATTTTGAATACATGATTGACAAGTTGCTTCAGAAGAAAATGGTGTGATGGCTACTCCTCGTTCTTGTCCAATAAAATTGTGGGATTCACACATTTGTAACATTTGGGGGTGGTACACTGACCTGAAAAATAGTATAAGTAGGGTAGGCTTGGTTGGTTAGTTTGTCTGACTTGTCCGAATAGCTGACCTGTCACTGACCCAACGCACTCAATAGGTGATCGAGAGCAGAGTTGCTGGTGGAGCACTCTGTCAGAAGATTCGATAACCCAATCGGAGTTATGGGAATGAGATCGATGACCCAATCAGGGTTCGAATGTTAGCTGCAGAGAGGGTTTACAACGTTGGCGTTTTGAACTTTAACTGTGGTGCTGGTCTTAGCCTGTGGTGGTCCTATCCTGATCCTATTTGGTCCGTAACCTGTCCTGATTCTGGCTTGCACCTGTTCTTTCCTGCTGGCACCTATACTTTGGGATTCTTATTCTTTGACTCAGCCTACGACCAGAGTTGGTCATCACACCGTTCTAGGTAACTATGAAGTGTGGGTTTGTCATTGTACTGTTTTCCTTTTTTATTACCCACCCTCTTTTGAAATGCTTAATGACATTTTCTCTCCAAATCATTTTTTAAATGTTACGTTTTAAAAATCTGCATTAGTCTAAACAGAATAAGAAATTCATTTGAGTTTCATGTTTTATGAGTTTTTCAAAGATTTACTGAGATAAAGATTTTAAACCTTTCCAGAGTTTGTGGTTATTTATGAACCGCTAAATGTTATTATTGCTACCTATACTCTCTTGATCCTTCAGGACTATAGATATCGGTCACTTGGATTGGTAGTATAAATGGTATAAAAATCCAAATGGTATAAACCCCAATTGATTGAGTGTAGGTTTATCTGTTTTAATGTATACATAAACATATGGGTCCAGGTGAGTATGTTGAGCAGGTGAGCCTGCGCTCTATCACATCTATTTGTTCTTCACTTAAATCCTAATACAATTGAACTCTGTCTCTGTTATTAGTCTGTATTTCTACATATCTCCCATCATAATTGGATTCCCTTACATTTTAGGACTTGCTTTACAATGCATGAGAAGACTTGTTGGAGTAAAATCATCCATCCATTACCTCACATGGTGCCATTGTGTGTCACGCGATATCGGCAGTCTTCACAAAGTGACCTTGTAAATGGAAACCACTACACAGAGTGGGATCCCAATACTCATGTGGATGTGGTGCATCGTTGAAGGCCGTTACAAGATTTGCAACCTTCCCAAGACATAAGAGGCGGTTCCAGCAGCTTTAGGTTGTGTTTTTGGGAAAGGTGGGAGCGTCTGCTCTGATAGTACTAAGCAAAAAGACACTCTCTTTCTCTATTGGGCCCCACTACCTTCAAAGTCCCTTCAGTTGCTCAAGCAGCCCAAGACTTCACTCCGACTCCATGACCCTGCTGCTTCCAATGTTCTTGCTGCCTACAAGGCTGCGTTCCTCCTCTCTCCTAGTACGCTCAAATAGTGACAACGTTTTCAAGTTTGTCAAGTCTAAATACAGCTACCAGGGGCCGTATTCCAAAAAGTGTCCTTGAGGGGTTGGGGGGAGCAATAGGCATGTGCTCCTACTTTGTGCAAAGGCAAAAAAACTGTCAGGAATCACAGTACAAATGCGCCACAACCCTCTGGAGGGGGGAGAGGGGATCCAAAGAACCCCCCCAGATATCACTTTGCAGGTGGGTGTAGCCACTCACTGTACCCTGCAAAGGAATCTCTAATCCATCCTCCAAGTGCAGGTGGCATGCCTCCTCTACAGTGAAAGATGGAGTGGCTTTAAATCAGCTTCTCTGTATTTCACTTGAAAGCTCTGCCCTCCCATCATCACAAATTTGCGGGTCCCCTCAGGGCAGCGCAATCTCTGTAATACGGTGCACTTTCCCTGTTTGCGCACGTAGGACCTACTCAAAGGTGCGCCATGGCGCAAAAAGGAAAAGTGCGGTCTATGTGTAATAAGGACCCTGAAAGGCTAAACGGAACAGATGCAGTATTTCACAACGCAGAAGAGATTCACAGCATGTTTTTCCAAAAAGAGGCGAGACATGCAATGGATACTTGTTACTGGGAGGGGCTCTTAAAACTGTCTACCCCAAAATATTACTGATGCCCTTTTAAAAACTGCAATAAGGACAAATGTTTGTCCTGACCATGGCAATTTTGAAGATTAACCTATGTGTAATACATAGGGCTATAGTGCATAATAACACATAGTGCTCTGTAAAACTCCGAGATACTTAAAATAATACAGGCACTCAGGTGACATGATCGTTCAGAGTTCTGCGATCAATTACATTTCCTTTTCAGCCTGATTTAATAAACTGATCATTTAATCTTGGATGACCATCACTCTCGGTTCGATCCATATTTATTTAAATGGGCTGGAAAATCAATTACCATGTCAATCTCCACTGCAATGGCTCCCAGTGTGTCCTGATCAGGCGGCAAGCAGAGAACGATTTATAAGGGAAATCCGCATGGAACAATAAACCTATTAGCTAAGATCGAACCAAAGCCATGTAGACTGAATGGCCTCCCCTGAACTGATTATAATATGGGGTTTCACGTTTCATTTCAAAACAGAATATTGCCTTCTCCATTAAAAAAATCCATAAGTCGGACTGGAAGCCAGAGCGCTGTTAAATACTTTCCTGCTGCACATATTTTTATTTATTTTTTGTCACAAAATACAATTCAACCCTCTGCTGAAATCGACAACTATTTTAACCGCATCATCCATTAGCCATTCCTTCAGCTGGTGCCTCTTTTAAACCAGTGGTTCTTAACCTTTAGACTTCTGTGGACCCCCCAATGAATCACTGAAATCCGAGGACCCTCACTAAATTAGTAGAACCAGGGATCCCAACTGAGTAAGGGAACCTTGCCCAAGCATTTTTGATTATTGGATTCACAAAACAATGCACAAAAATACAGAAAGAAGCGTTCAGCATACAAATAGATAAATGATTAAATTATTTAATTCACAAAAAAACTATTTTAATTTTGATTTTAAACTAGGAACTTCTCTAAATTCAATTGAGGCCCCTCACCAGTCCATACGATGTTCTGTTTGATCCATTTGCACTGCTCCCACCAATCAATCTGTTGATACTAACTAAGGGGCCGATTATGATGTCGGACGGACCTAAGTCGTCCGCCACCATAGAGTAGGAGGGAACCTCCGCATTGCCTGCGGAGTTCCCTCCTGTGCAATTAGGATGTGAATGCCACCCTGGCGGTCACATCCTCAATCTTTAACATTGGGGCGGATGCAGCTTCAAGCTTCCCCGCCGCAATTTTAAAAATGCATGCACGGCATTTGCGTGCACAAAGCAGCAGGCACCGCGCGGTACCTGCCCCTTTGTCCACACAAATGCAGGGGGGTACCATAGGTACCCCCTCATGTGCACCCCCCACCCCGCTTCACCCAGGGGGCCCGCAACGGGTCCCCGAAGTGAAGCTCCGTATGCTTTTCCAGGGCGGGAAAGCAGCCGTGGAAAAGCATACTTTGTACTCCATCCTAAAATGGATGGTGGTGTCTGATAGACACCGCCAGACATGTTAATGCTTTTCCGCCGTGGTCGCCTTCCGACCGCGGCGGAAAAGCGGAGGACAGATTGTGAGACCCACCAGCCATCCTAATTTGGCGGTGGGTCTTTCAAGCCTCTGCGGCGGATTTCCTGCATCCTCCTGGCCTGCGGTGGCTTCCGCCGGCCAGGAGGATGCGGGAAATCCGCCATCGTAATGACCCCCCCTAATTTTTTCCCCCCAATTTCAAATTTGATCACATTTGCAGAATGGTTTGAAATTTTCAGTTAAACATTTTGCTTCTTTATTTATATACACTTTATTAATGTGTTTTATTTCCCCGGACACTACTAATTCTGGAAAGGAAAAAAAAAAGTTTTTCTTCAAATACAGCCATTTCCTTTAAAGAAAACAGGGTACATCAAAAAACAAATGGAATCATTTAAAAGCAATCACAGACGTTGCTGACCCCAGCAGCCCAACACACCTGCCATGGTCTCCAATCATAGTGAGACACATTTTGCAACCTACCTCATTAATATTCATGAAGTAGGTCTGATTGTGACGCTCTATGATTCAGAGATTTAAGAACTAGCTGTTCATCTATATTGGTCAATTCTAAAAAATCTTACTGGTCACAAATATATACTGGTTGCAATATGGGACCAGTATTTTGCGAACAGATACAAAGCGTCCTTTGTGCTCATTTGCACCTTCTGGGTTGGCTCAAATGATGACAACGTTTCCATGTTTGTCAAGTCACCTCAAGCCATGTGTGCAGTAAGAATTTCTATAGCTGACCATGCAGCATTAAAAGAACATCATTAAGTGTGAATCCAGAGAGGAACTCATCTTGTCCAGTCATATAAAATACATTTACCAACACACCAAAACTGACAAGGAGCGAATTCTTGAATAATGTATGTATTTGGGAAAGGCAATGGTCAATGGGATTAATGCTCCCTTTCAGACAGTACAGTACAAAAGGGGGTGGTGATGGACGGAGCATCTGAACCAATCAAACACTCACACCCAGTGAACAGATCTGGTTTTAATCCATCACCCTTCTTTAGCCCACTCTGCCACCCCAGTTCAGACATGGCCATATGCAAATCAGTCTGACCCTGTGCCTCATGGGAACAGCCCAGCCCAAACTGCCAAGCCATGCCTTCCCTGGACTGGAAACAAGCTTCCTAGGACCGGTTTCTGGAATTACAGCCGTCTTCAGCCAGGCTTGCTTGAATCCAGTAGCAAAGTGAGCAAGGGACTCACGTCTGAGCATACCCTGCCAAACTTATGGCGAACAAAGCGGTACAAAAGGGGGTGGTGATGGACGGAGCATCTGAACCAATCAAACACTCACACCCAATCAACAGATCTGGGTTTAATCCATCACCGTTCTTTAGCCCATTCTGCCACCCCAGTTCAGACATGGCCATATGCAAATCAGTCTGACCCTGTGCCTCATGGGAACAGGCAAGCCCAAACTGCCAAGCCATGCCTTCCCTGGACCGGAAACAAGCTTCCTAGGACCGGTTTCTGGCATTACAGCCTTCTTCAGCCAGGCTTCCTTGAATCCAGTAGCAAAGTGAGCAAGGGACTCACGTCTGAGCATACCCTGCCAAACTTATGGCAAACAAAGTGGTACAAAAGGGGGTGGTGATGGACGGAGCATCTGACAGTAAACAAGTCTGTTGCTGACATACTCTGTTTCTATTTAGGCCTATAAGGAGTGTCACAAACATTAATACATTTGTGACAAAAGTTTCACCTCATTACTTTAGCACCAATTTAACACCTCAATACAGCAATCATCATCTGAAAGGCGACCAGGTAACCTTTGCAGAAGCTTTACCATCATGCAACACCACGTGATGTGCTTTTACAGTAACGTTGACTATCTATTTTGTTGAATTCTGCAAACTATGCAGTAGATGGTGGATTTTCTTGCATATACATGATTATGCAGAAAACGCAGAAGCTGAAGTCTTGCACATCCTCCATGAACCTGGTTATATGCTGCAGCAAAATGATAGGAATTGATCGATTAACACTCACTAAATGCATCTATAGCGCTGGCTTTGAACATATGCCTGAATGGTGTAACTTAATGATTCCTAAGAAGGCCATTTTATGACTCCCCAACCTTCCAATATAAGTTCCTTTTTTGTTTCTACTATTTTTATCGCTTCTTCTGTACCTTATTTTAAGATGTGAAAGCTTGTTGGTAGGAGCCAAAGTGTTTGTAGTCCTCTTTGATATGACAACAGTACTCTTAGGAGCTGTTTATTGCTTGCTGTGCTTATCCAGGTTTTTCCTCTACAAAACGTTAGCATCCACTGGATTTCACAACATTTCACAGAAGTTCACACACATCAATGAAATCACAACTGACACTTTATTAGCGCCCCCCTCTCTTTTCATTCATATGCATGCCTATGCTTTTCAGCTCATCTGTCGCTGTGTCGCTGCTGCCCCCAGGCTTTCGAATATGACATTGAACTAAGGCCGATCCCACTCTGCTGCTTATAGTTATTTTCTGTCTGATGAATTTTTCAGCGCCACAAATGGAAACGTAATCGTAGCTAGAGGTGCATAGTTTGCGTTATGTTAGCTTGATACAGGATTCTTTCTTTGATATGGTAATATGAGGACAGACATGAACAAGTTAGGAACTTTTCTGGGAGGGCAGTTTTAAAGAAGAAATTGTCACAAAAATTGCAAAGTAGTGAAGCAAGAAAAATATTTTAAAAAGGTGTTAAGTCATGCTCTGTTGTTCATAAGCTAAAAATGAAGCAATGCAATTGTGAATATATTCCTGCAATCCTATGGTTTTGAGAGGGCAACACTTTTTGTTATAAGTTGCACGTGATCCATCCTCATGAGCTTGCCTTGTCCTTCCATGACCATTAATTTACAGACTCGTACCGTTGTCTTGCCCCATGAATCTGGGATTAGAAAATATTTTGAATTGGCCCCACTTGCATTTCCTGGACCCACATTTGCCCAATTTAACAATGCTCCTCATTTTACCAGCAGCAGAAGCAATAAAGGGATGAAGGGGCTCCTATTCTACTTCAGGTGCCCTTGTCCTGGCCTCATCAGTGATATTGCTTGTGGTGTTTTAGAAGTGTGTGATGTGCCAGGGGAGACAATGCATACACTTGGGAGGGCTGATTCACTGTGTGCTATTATGGATATGAGCTAGAGATACCGCTTTAGCTGTATTCCCAGAGTTTTGTGACATTCATAAAAATAGTTTGGTCTGGGGTATGGACAGCTTCATCTGACTCTACAAAGATCTTCCAATAAATAAAAATAAAGCATTATAAAAAGATAATATAAAGAAAGGGGTTTGGCTTACCAAATCTTCAGCCACACTTAGCAAGCATAGAGTGATGCAGTGTGTCAGCCCACTTCAGCCATTCCTTTGTTTACAGTGTCAGACAAATGTTGGATCAACCCACAAGACAGCTATTCATTGTTTAGAGTATCTGGTATCATGAGTCACAGCATGTTGTCCCATTGCAATTGAGTCCCCTTTCGGCAAAAGGGCTTCTTTTGAGGACCCCCAAAATGCACCACTCATCATCATCTTCCCAGTGAGTTAATGTATGCACTACAAGCAGTGAGGCAGGAACACCCACTGCAGCCTTCACACAAGAATTGACAGTAAGTGACATTAGAAATTAAAAATATAAAAATTGCATTGTAAGCCTCAGATAATTGAATGTAACTATTCACAAATTAAGGTGGATACTGTAATCTCACTCAAACTCTAGTTAACAACATAGTTTGGACAAGATCACACCTCCAAACAGTACCTAGTTAGCCCAGTTCTCAAAAAACGTAGGAAAAATACAAGTAGAGGTCCCTATCTCTGACTGAATGTATTTTTCCTACTTGTTTCCATTCACGAGTATGCATTTCCGGGAGTACGCTTGAGCTGCTGCGCTACACACAGATTTCAGGGAGTATTTGTGGGAAGATCACATAACTTTCTGTCCAGGCCTCTGTTTCTACAAAGTTCTTCATTGTGACAAACTCTTGAGACCAGGAATAGGATCCCTTGTGCAAATGCACTTTTTTTGTCTCCAGGGGAAAAAATCTTTTCCTCACCTTTGGTCCAGTCCCTGAAGAAGATTTATGCCAGCCTTGTACCTGAGTAAATTAGGAGTCGTTTGTGGAAAGGAGTGGATCCACATTCGGGAATGCCCACAATCGTACACGTTGATACGCCCCTTCCAACCCCTTGAGTGGAATTTACAATTGTGGTGATGTGCGTGCTCTTGAATTTATATCTTCCAGGAATCCCTTTGTGAATTCCAGGCTGTGAAAAATAGGGAATTTGGTTGCCAATGCACAATAGCAACAACACTTGCCTTTCTGACTAGGTTCCTCATTATTTCAGTTGATGGCTTAACTTTAAATGAGGATCATGCAGATGAGTGACATTTTGGAGGCAGAACTGCATGTTGCTGAATACCTACATTCTCAAGGGACTGAGCCCCCTTCTCTTCAACAGCTTGAGGTCAGATCCCTGATACTAGCATGTTCGAATGGGGTATTTCTTTAAATTGTATGTGTTGTTTTATTACATAAGAAACACTAATAGTACTTGGTGAATATGTGCTACAAAATATAATTAAAGAAGCACATAAAATGGCTGAGACAAAAAAATATTATCAAACGTGTCCTGAGTACAATATAAAGGAAAACCAAGACTTTTTTCACCTAAATCTAGGGTTGTTGCACTTTAGTTTTGTTGACACTACTATGACTATAATGCATAAAACCGCTTCTACATTTGCAGCCCTGTTTCCATTAGCGGCTGACCACACTTAGGGGCCCATTAGGATCGCGGACGGACTTGCGTCCGATCGCGACCCCAGAGTAGGAGGGAACCTCTGCATGGCCTGCGAAGTTCCCTCCTGTGAAATTAGGATGTGACCGCCACCTTGACGGTCACATCCTCTATTTTTACCATTCAGGCAGGTCCGGCTTCAAGCTGCACCCGCCGCAATGGTAAAAATGCATACATTGCATTTGTATGCAGAAAGCGGCAGGCACGGTGTGGCATGTGCACCCCCCAACCCCCCCTTCACCCAGGGGGCCGGCAATGGGCCCCTGCAGTGAAGGTCCACATAACTTTCCACGGCGGAAAACCCGCCACGGAAAAGCATGTTTTAAAACCCATCCTAATATGGCTGGCGGTGTCTGAGAGACAAGCCACCATATTAGAGCTTTTCCGCAGCGGTTGTAAACCTACCGCGGCGGAAAAGCAGCGGACTGAAACCAGCCATCCTAATGTGGCGGTGGGTCTTTGGTGGGACGGCAGCGGATTTTCCGCATCCTCCGGGCCGGCGGTGGCTTCCGCCGGCCCAGAGGATGCGGAAAATCCGCTATCCTAATGAGCCCCTTGATGGTGTCATATAGATAATTGACTTACAGTTGAGTGCTGATGGATTCCGTGGTTGCTGACTTCTATTGTCTCTGGATTTATGTTACTGTCCTTGGATAATATTTTACATATTTGATCGAAGACTGAGCATGATAGCTATTATATTGTTAGTGTGGATGGCTACCCCTTTGTGTTTAGTGACATTAGGCAGCTCTGTGCCATTGGAGATCCCGTATTTGCTCTTGCTTGCCACGCCATGACAATGAATTGATGGGTGAATTATGACAGCCTTAAATGCCTTCAACAAAGCAAGTCAACAGATGATTTAAAAATGCCAAATTTCACTTCAGGATCCTGGGGGCTACCTCTCCTGTGAGTTCAACAAGAAAGAGAACTTTCCAAACAGGAAGTGGGAAATAGCATGTGCCTTAGAAGGGTTTAATATATGTGTGATTGCATTTATGAGGTGCCCAAAGGTACTTAGCAAAGATCCTGGGCATTAAACATGTCAATATGAAAGTAAAAAAACAGCTTTCCAGCTTTAAGTTTGCTTTGAAGATTCTACTTTAAAACAACAGGGTCTCCCTCTACTTTGACACTGGTATAGCACAATTTAAAAAATCATAATACAGGACACGTTTACTGATTGCTCATGTTACACACAGTAACACATGAAAATGGGACAAGTGTAGTAGGAGCACCGTAAAAGCGTGCTTTAAAGTGCAAGATGAAGGGAACATATATAATGCAATACTAGTGAGAATTACTTATGAAAATGGTGTATATTAATGTTTATTGATCAAATTGTGCTGTTAGTAAATGGGCCTAGTGTTTTTAATGCTTTTTGTTAGAATGCATCATTTAGAAAAGTTGGTGCAAAACGGGAAGAAACTAGACACAATCATGAAATTGAGCATAATGAAATTAGAGGCTCTATAGTTTATGAAAAGTAACACACTAATTTTGTGACGTTAATTATCTATTTCTCATGTTAACTATTTCCATGTAATAATGTTTAGTGAACGTTCTATATATTCTCTATTTTGAACTGATTTAATTACATTATATTTGATACTGGTTTAGAGATCATTTCATTTAAAACATGTAATGCTAACTTAAAGGCTTTTTCGAAAATGTTTTTTTTCTATAAAACTGACTGTTAGATCTGGGGGTCTCTAGTTGGCAGAGGTAAGTACCTTTGTCCAAAGAGAGACCCTTGCTTCTAGCCAAGGTAAAGGGTCACACACTGTAGATAACCCCTGCTCACCCGCTAGGTAGCTTGGCACGAGCAGGCAGGCTTATCCCCAATGCATTGTGTAGGGTAGTTGCACTAAACACATACAATATACCCAGAATGCACCACAAACTGACACCAAACAGGTAAGTATATCAAAAATATATCTTTATCTAGTTTAGGTAGTTTAGCAAAAAAAAATGCAGTACACAATCTCTTTGTATTTCTGTAAGGTTGCACTATTTTCTAGGAAGTCTTTATAAAATTTGGTTCTCAATCTCACAGGGATCAGAATTGATCGTAGTAGGCTAGAAGTCTTAAAAGCAGTGTTCAATAATCGTATCTAGCGCTGTGTGCACAAGCGCTTTCAGCGCATTTACACCCGGAGCTCCCTTTGGCCCCCGCCGGTCCCGCAAGTTCTCCGCCCGCTCTCGATAATCCAACAAGCTTAAATACCTTACAGGCGCGGAGACGGCAGGCCGGGGATGACTCACACGGCTCCCTTGGTGTGTCACGATGCAGACGTGAAGACGGCAGGCCGGGTAAGGTTCATACGGCTCCCTCGGCGTCTTGCAGTGATGCCCTCTTGGCGTTGACCAATCTGGGCGCGGCTCTGTAGACGAGCCCCTTATGACGTCACGCCATTGTTCTCGAGCCTGCCAATCAGCTTGCGACTTTCAGGGTGAGCCTCCCGCAGCCCGCCAATGAAAGTGCAGCACCGCAGAAGAGCTTCTCGCTGCCAACCAATCCCTGCGAGGCATTGCTGAGGGGGCTCGCCGCTCTGAGCCAATCAGGGTTCTGCTCCTTCGGTCTTCCTTCGGCCGCCCCGGTATGGGATGGTGAGACTCCCTGGATGATTCAGGCCCCGGGCAGCGGCGGTGTAAGCGGCACGGCGATTTCAGAGTGGGCAAAGGCCGGTAGAGTGCTTGTGAAGCCACCAAGTCTATAAACGAAACACATGTTGGCGGCTAGACTGTGTTGGGAAGATCATTTTTTAATAAACTAAGAAATTATGACTACTGGACTTGTGATTGATTGTACTAACCTCATTTGTTGTTTTTAGCTCAGGATATATCTTGATTTTGGTTAGAGAGTTGTTTGTTCATAACTTTCTCCACAACTTTGGATGGGATGGCAGGAGAGAGATGGGTCTGTAGTTCCTGGGTCTGCCATGGGGTTTCCAAGGAGAGCTGTAATTTCTGCATGTTTCCAGTTTTCCTGGAAGGTTCCACTTTGTATGGAGGTATTGATGATGGTGGTGAGGTGGGAGCTGATCAGAGCTACTCCTAGACTATAGAAATGGTGGAGGCAGGAGTCGGTGGGGGCTCCTGAATGGATGGTTCTCATGATTTCTGTGGTGTCTTCGGAGGTGAGCGACTTCCAGTTTGTGATCCAGTGGTGGTGAACAGCTGGATGATGAGTTCTTGTGTTTTAGGTTGAAGGTCGGAGTTCCTATAGATCTTGAGGATTTTGTTGTGAAAGAAATTGGAGAGGTTGTCGCAAAGGTGTTGCAAAGGGGTGATGCAATTAGTCGTGGCTGAGGTTTTGGAGAATTCTTTGAGGATGTTGAAAAGCTGATTGCAGTTGCTGGAGCTGTGTTCCAGTCTGAGAGCAAGGACTGTTTTTTTGCCTCATAGAGTTGAGTTTGGTATTTCCTGGGTGTGGACTTATATGTGTTTCTCACAGTGGTGTCATGGGTGGTCCTCCATTTTCTCTCCAGTTGTTTCCAGTGGTGTTTGGGGTTTGTAAGTCTTCTGTGTACCAGTGGTCTCGTGTTCCAGTTATTGAGTCTCTGGCATTCTGCTGGTGAGCTGGGGTGTTTGAACCAGAAGTTAAACAGTTGTTGAAGGCTTTGATGTCAGCATGCAGGTTGCCAATGAGGTTCGGTTGGTGGGCATTGAGGCTGTTGCTTCCAATCTATTTCCTTTATCTGGTTCAAACTACTTCTGAGGAAGTTGGTAGGCTTGGCTGTGGGGAATGGGTGTGTCAATGAAGAAGTGGAGGATGAAGTGGTCTGTCCAGGTGAGTGAAGTAAGGTGGCTGAACTTGAAAATGATGCTGGCTGTGAGGATGAGACCAAGCATTGTTGGCAGGACCTTGGATGATCTGGGTGAGACCCAGTTTCTCGAGTAGAGCAGTAGAGGTGGAATCTTTTTGGTTGTCGAGATTGTACTTGAGGTCACTGAGTTAGATGAAGTTTATTTTCTTGTCTACTTTCATACTTTTTTTAACATTTTCCCATTAATGGATAAACATTCAGTTTGAGCAGCCCTCACTTTGCGCACTCCCCTCAACATATATAAAGTGTGGGTTACATTTATCAAATTTTCACACAATGCAGTACAGCAAGCCACCTTGCTGCACTGCATGGTGTGAAAGAGAAAGAGCAGGAATGTGCCGTATTTAACATTATACAGCACATTCCTGCTCTCTGCCTGCACTGGTGCACAATGTGCTCTCATGGGCCAATGCAGGCATCCTTGCACCATGGTGCAAGGGTGCATGCGTTGTAGGCAGGATTGCTTTTGTGCAGGAAGAGACACCTTCTTAGAGAAAATCAAACCTCTGAGGCATTTTCCTCTTTCTATGTGCATTGCAAAATGCAGCACATATAAGCAAAAATAAAGAAATGAGGAGAAATAAACATATTTCTCCACATTACACCTCCCCCTGGGGAAGCATAGCATTTTGACGCATTCCCAGGTCTACCACTAATGGTAGATCTGCGAGTGCACCAACATACATGGGTGGATGCATGGGAACACTCACGCTCTAATCACGCTCTAATCACACTCCACTCATGTAACGACTCCCTTGGGCAGAATAACACAAGTCAGTGACTTGTGCTGCCTTGCATAACTCCACTTTTTCCAAGCCACCCAAGGTAGCCTTGTGTGGTTTGGTAAATCTCATTCTAGGTTTTGGTATGCCCTTGCACCCCTTTGCATGGCGCAAGGGCGAAGCAATCGTACAACAAATATGGGCCTTATATTGTGTCCTCTGATCTATGGCTTGGAAAAGAGTAATATTCAAAGTCACTGTGTAGTGTTTTTGGTTCCATTGCAAAAGAAGGGTCTCATATGACCAGTGACCTTCTGGCACCAATGGTATCCTGTAGGAATATTTAGAGGTTATTTAGATTCACTTCAATACCAGGGTCTTAAAAACTTACCAGTACAGTAAGACTTGCACCTGGGCCCAGATTTATCAAGGGTTTGTGTCGCCCTTGCATCACACAAGGGTGGTACAAGGGTGATGCAAATCATAAGTGAGATTTATCCAGCAATGCAAGGCCACCTTATGTGGGCCTGCATGGCTGGATAAATATAAAGTAACGCAAGAAAGCGCAAATCACTGCCTTGCATTATTGTGCTAAAGGGAGGCGTTCCATGGGTGGAGCATGGTTGTTACACACATCCCCCCATGGATTTAGATCAAATAACAACACAACTGCCAGTACTGGACACGATTTCTTACTTTTTGTGCAATGACCTTTTATGAATAAAACATACCGGTCTGTTTTTACTTCCGTCACTAGTTTATTAAGTCATTTTGGCTCACTAGTCCGAATTTCATTTTTTTCAAAAAAGTATTTTTGGTGCATAAACAGAATATATACAAATATATACAATATTGACAATGTCGAACAAAATTATTACAAATTGATACCACATCCACAACAGCTCTTGCTCACTTCATACCTACCACTCACATTCACTAGCATACAACATAAACCTCTGAGATATGGCGTTTTGTAAACAAAAAAACGTCATTGTACATATCACAATACCCTTCTTTACTTTTTCATAGAACTTGGGTGCTAAAACTAAGTCAATTGGAGTAATTCATACAATTTCCTAACACAGTCCTTCTAAACTTTGATATTGACAATGGGCCAGGAAAGGATGTGGTATCAATTTGTAATAATTTTGTTCGACATTGTCAATATTGTATATATTTGTATATATTCTGTTTATGCAACAAAAATACTTTTATGAAAAAAATGAAATTCGGACTAGTGAGCAAAAATGACTTAATAAACTAGTGACGGAAGTAAAAACAGACCGGTATGTTTTATTCATAAAAGGTCATTGCACAAAAAGTAAGAAATCGTGTCCAGTACTGGCAGTTGTGTTGTTATTTGATCTTTGCCCATTTTAGCATGATTGCCCCTGTGTTAACAACTCAAACATCATATAAAAGCCTACCACAAGTGTATTTACTTGAGCTTGCGATTTACATAATTGTTACCTATCATGTACCCACTTCCTAACAGCAGAAATAATAATTGTTGAGAAGTCATTGATCTGGTAGTGATGGGAGCACCCGAAAGTAAATGTTTATTTCCGCTATGTTCGAGCTCCTGGAGCATCTAATCAAAGTAATTAAGAGAAGGTAACCAAATGTGCATTATAATGTCCTTTTTTATGTCAATTTTCGGTTAGCTGAGATCTGGGTCTAACTGTGCAAACAGGGATGGGTGTGCATGCAAGAAACAATATACAAAATGCACAACAGATCGAGAGAGTAAAGGGTATGCCAAAATAAATAGGACTTTTATATCCAGAAACAGTCAGAAAAGCAATTATTCTTAACATTGGATAAAATAAATTCCAACCACAAAGCCTTCTAGTGATTGGAGGCTTCTAGAGGACAATGTTAAGTCACTAGGAGGGACCTAAACAGTGTCTTGTGGAGGTTGGACAAATTATAAAAAGTTGATTTCACCTTTAGACATTGTAATGGAGTTTAGTTCTTTAAGCGGTAAAGGTGGCACTTTCAGTTTTTTTTGTTTATTGTAAATATAATTTAAAGAGAAGTCACTGTTAAAAGGGGTATCTAAAAAGCATGCAACTTCCCTGGCTGGGCTTCAAAATAACATATTACTTGGCACTTATGGTTCTGCAAAAGATGGTTATTTTCATACACAGGGTCTCCTTCCATTAAATTATTTTTTTAATCACGATTTCCAAGGAATACATTATTCAAAATACAGAAAGGTGTTTGCGGCATCATGATTTTCATGACATTGCAATTTTAAACTAGCAAACTTATTTTTTTCAATCTTTTGCCCACACCTTCGATGTCTCTGACTACTCCTACACTTTCCTGTGGTGGGTTACACTTTGTAGTGCCCCCACTCTGCTGTGGAGTTCCACAATGCAAACTGACTATTTTGTAAAAAAATCAACATTTTTTTATGAAGGCAGAAAAAAAAAATTCTGATTACCCAATAAGCCAATCACTATGGTAAAAATAATTCCAACATAAAAAGCGTTAGCCAAACACCTGTGTCAAATGGAAATATCTCAAAAGTAGAACATCAAATCAAGAAGAGCATACCTTTTCGTAGTAAAATCTTCCTTTCATGCACATGTTGGCATACATCCGTTCACCGTTTTTTGCTTTAGCTGCAAGGAAAACTTCTTATCAGAGTGTCCTGAGTCTGTTTCAGCTGAGATAAAGGATCAGGCGTAGTCTGATTCTGGTTTGGAAACCTTTGCGAACAGGGCAATGGAAACTAAGAAAATTCAAACTCTACAATACTAACGTAGTGCTGACTTTGGTTATGCTCACTTCTTAGTTGTAAGACACTTTTGTGTCAGAAAGCGGTGAGTCAGAATTATGAGTTTAGTGAACATTTGAATCAATGCCTGGCAACATGTCATTGATTGTTGTGGCTCTCGGTGTTGTGTTAGTTTACACTCATTATTTTGTTTGTCTTATTTGTTGCTTTATTTCTTTGTTTCCTTTTCATCCTTAGATTCCTTTCTTGTAACCTACTGTTTTCTGTATTGTTGTCTTTGATTTTTTTGGGCATCCCCTCACTCTCTCTTGCTTCCACTGCTCCTGTCTAATCTGGCTTTTAGGGGGTATTGAGATCTCTTCAATGCAAACTCGCCTATAGGGGGTTCATCAGAGTAACCTCTACCCCCTCAACTGGTAAGCCTTAGTTTTGGTTGTGGTATTTTAGTATTCCACAAATTCATTTCCCAGACTCACCTTTGGTTTCCCACTTCCTTGCAGCAAGTGCTAAGAACTTCCATGTTCCTGCCAGCGAGACCTTCCAACCCACTCCTGGCATATGCCAAGTCCAATTTGAGGGTGAACTACAGTCCATTGTTTTACTCTGCCCATTTTCCATCCATCTTTATCACTTCCACGAGCGAGTACTATCAATCGTGTTTTTTACAATAGTTCAGGGATGGTGAGAACTTTTTAGGCCAAGATGTACACCATACAAGTCAAGGGAGGGGCCTATGTCATATTTACCATGTGTTGCAGTGTGTGTTTTGTTTTTCTTGTCCATCTTAGGGCAAGTTCGTTAGCTTGCATGTCGCACATTTTAAAGAACGTAAGATGGGTGCTCCCAGACAAATGTTTTCACAAGCATAACATATTGTTTTTTACAAAACACATGCTGCACTACGCAACCTCTCACAGTGTATTGCAATGCTGTAATTGAGCCAGAATACTACAAATGGTCCTCGCAGGTGTAGGTATCCAAGCGCTACAGCTGGAATCAGTTTAAAGAAAGCATGGTTTACCATCACAAACAGGGCTGATCCCCTCTGTATTTCATCCAATAGGCCAATGTACCTTGGATACCAAATCTGAGAATCAGGAGCATATCATCACATGGATATTAATTACAATCACTGTCTAAGTTAAGTTATTGAAGATTCTAAGGGTTTTATAAATTCAATGATTAATACATTGTCTTTATTCAAAATCATACATTTTATTCATATTAGTTTCGAATAATCAATCTTTACAGAATTGATAGGAAAAATAATAATTAGTTCAATCAACGTACAATTACTATATATGCGTGATCCATATAGGAAATAAATCCTTATTCTAAGGATGGGACTAAAAGGTGTCAGTCGGAACACATAAAGGTTCAAGTTCTAAAGAGAGTGAGATCAAGCCTATAGCTCAAATTATCCAAGTCAATAATCAATCAGAGCAGAACTCCCCATGAAGAGATGTTCACAGAACTCAGTGGAGTCTCGAAGCAATAAGGAATAACGCAGGGGATATGTGCAGTAGCAAACGCAATCAGTGGTAACGAATAAAATGGCATGGAATAGCATAGCATAGAGTGTGGAAAAATGGCATTAACTACTCTAGATACGCATAATATTATAAATGCTCAAAATCAATTTTGCAGTTAATGTTGCATCTTCTCCTCCTCTTGTTCAATCATCTTTTAGGGTTCTTCATGGGAACAGGTTCGCTCCTCAGTTTCTCATAACAGATACCATAGTATTTCATACAGTAACCTTCAAGTATGCAGATTTTTTGTTTCACAGTTCAAATACACATGAGGTTTCTTTACTTTAAACATGCTTTCGTACGAATGGAACAACATTTCTATCTTTCTAATACAGAAAATGTTATGTTAGCTAACAATGGGTTATGTAGAAATTAAAAAAACGGTTGTACTAATGAAAATACATTTTCTTCAAGATCTTACCCTTGGGAAGTAAGACAAGTATGTTAAACAAAAATAAATTCAATTTATTGTGCTACTTCTATGTGGTCAATTCGTCATAATTCTACTAAAATATTAATTCTAAACAGGTATTTTAGAATTATTCTCGTTATAAGAAGAAACATTTTGCAGAGCTAAGTTTAACAGTCATTTACCAAAACATGATCATGAAAAGGTCAAAAACTTTAAGATTCAAAAGCATGCACCAGCACATTTTTGTTAAACCACGTTTCAAGAAATGCTGCTATAAACAATTTTGAGGCCCAGTGTGTGTAAGTATGGCTAATAACTACATTAGCACTTAATACAATATGCATTTTGTTCATTTGATAATCTTCATGTTAATATAACACATATATTTTAACTATATTATTTTTTGTTTTGCAAAAACCCCTTATCACAAGCAACATCCTCAATATCCTGTCCTGGACCCTATGACAATTTGCACTGAGGTTATTACACTACCTGTAAAATTGATGAGAGGATTGCGTATGTTGACTTCTGGATAATTTCTGTCAACTTCTGCTTGCTTGGCAGGTATTTCCCAGTCTGCATTTCCTTCTTTTCTGCCAACTGCTGATGACATATTGAGGATCACTCTTAGTATCTTCACTTCCGCAATGACAAGCAAGAACAAATGATCATTAAGCATGGATTCTATGAAATTGCTGCCTTCCCTTATGTTCTCAGAGTAACCGACTGCACACATTTCCAATTGGGGCCACCAGAACAGAAATTACACCTATTCCATTAATGTACAAGCAATAGTGTTTTTGCTAAATTTCCTGCGAGTGCACACAACTCTTATATCTTCCAGCATTGCCTGCTACATCAGCATTTTTAAGATGGCCTATATGGAAACTCCCTCCTGATTGGTAATGAAATTAATTTCTAACTTTTAAAAGATAATACATACATTTATTTACCTTATTTGTTACTTACTACATTTATTAATATCTACAAATCATTATTTGAAATTCAATATAAGGTAGAAAAGTCTAGATTTTATAATTCCAGCTAATTCACATTGTTTGGGGACTGTGTGTTGTGTACTATTAACTCAGGCACCCTTGTGATATGCTGACTGTGTGTCTGTGTTATAGCCACATTTTTTCAACTCAGGAAAACTTCCTGTACAAAAACAATCATAGGAGGCAATTTACTCTTTCTAAATGTTATGCACAATGCATCATGCATAGAAAGAGGAAATAACATTGAGAAAAAATAATTTCATCACATGAAAGCATACTTGTGATGGGGCACTGAATTGATTATCCCATGTGTAAATACTGTCATAAAATCTTGGATTTAAAAAAAAGCCCAGCTTGGATGCATGTGTATGCCTATTATCCACTCATGGAAGTCCTCCCCAATGTAAGCAAATACAATGCAGCTTATGTGTTGTGTTACATTTATTTTCTGAACATGCAAGGCCATACAAAACACAATTTGTCTAGGTAATTATCAATGGTTGTACACATTCTGTTGCATAACATTTGTGTTTTTGCTTTTGGTTTCAATTCATTCTGTCTATCACAGTTATTATCAGAGTTTTCATAATATCACAAGTTATCACCCTTTCATTAACTTTAAATATTGATCATTTTACATGGGTGGATGTGTGTTAACGGGCATGGTCAGTAATAACAGTCATACAATGTAGTTCAATGTGCTGCTTTGCATTCCATTTCCAAGCTAATCCGCAAACGAGACGCCACTCGCTGCTGTCGAGCCGCCATCCTTTTCTGCCATCCCGCCGCCGGACATTCAGAGCCCTGCAGCCACCTCCAGAAAGGGACACCCGTTCTACCATTTACAACGAGCTCTGCCGAACCACTCGGGCAGGGAGATCTTTTAAACGAAACTACCAAATATCCTTGGATTATCTAAAACAACCCTCCGTTTTTGAACATCTCTCCTTAACTTTAAGGGAGATCTTTTTAACCCTTCATCTTTAAGAGCTCTGCAGAATATTTCGGGCAGGGAGATCTTTTAAATAAATCGATAAATCAACAAATACCAACGAAACTTGAAGAATTATACTATACTTATCCATAAGAGCTATCCGGCAGGCGGGATTTACCAAATCAGGTTACAAAATATAAGCATCTAAAATACATCATCTAACCAGAACATATCTGGACATCAACTGAGCATCCTATCGACCTGTGATGTAAAATCTTGAATATTATTTAGCTTGTGTGGCTACTCTAGAAGAAGGCGCTGGTTCGCCGAAACGCGCGTAGAGACTCAAATTGCCACTTCCAGTTTTTTAACTTATCTCATATATGTTGTTATTAATTGTCACAAATGTATGGACTTCTTAATTCCATTGTATGATACATGATTTTATTGATGTTTAATGTTTTCCTTTTCATTTATTTCATATGTTGTGTTTTTACAAGATTTAAAATAAAAAGACATATATTTTCCTAAGTAATTGTAGCCATTTGTCCTTAAGTACATTGCATTGTTTAGTGTGGGTTGCCTAGGTTGTTTTTTGTCATACAGTTTATTTCCCTGGCCTAGGAACTATTGTATCCGAACCTTCAGGGGGTCCTTGTTAAATACACGCGATTCCATTTTGGGAATGTCATGCAATATTTTGTAATGATTATCTTGTGTGAGTTCAGCCTAAATTGTATTTTGTGTCCTGCTTTGCCAATAATATTGCAAGAACAACCCAGAGTAATTGCAAGTTGGTTTCTACACTTTATAAATATGCATGGGGTTTTCTTTTTTACAAAGTAAATTATTTCCATTTAATTATGTGTTTATAAGAAATAATCGTTTTGTATCCTTAGGTGATCAAGGATATGAACTAATGCCCTGCCTAATGACTTCAGTCATAAAATGATGCCCAAAAGGGATTTATTGCTTCCATAAAAAAAGAATCGCAATGTTGTTGAGAGAGCATTTGCAGTTCTAAAATCCAGATTCCATTGTTTAGACCAGCCAGGAGGGAGAATGATTCATAAGCAGTAAATGGACTGGAAAATAAGTTTGGTCTTAGCTGTGTTTCACAACAGATGTATGCAAGGTGATCCAGTATGGGAATGCGAAACACAACCATCTTCAGAAGAAACAATGGGGCATATTATCAAGGGGGTTATCTCCGCTTTTTTGGCTTTAAAAGCCAAGAGAGCGGAGATAAAATTATCTCCCTATTACTTAGCTGTCGCTAACACCAGTTAGCGACAGCTAGTCGGAGATAGCGACCATCTTGGGCCCCGCTTTGCATGTCAGTGATATTTATCACTAATGACATGCAAAGTGAGCGTGCCAAGATGTTAGCGACTGGAAACAGTCACTATCATTGCTATCTCCTATTACCAACTTTTGAAGAAATTCGCGCTAAGGCGAATATCTCCAAAAGCTAACACCTACCCCTGAGAAGTTCTTAGCCATGTTATCCAATAGTAGGTGGATAACATGGCTAAGAGCATTAGCTCGGTAATGCATGAATATTGCTGATTTTTCAGCGATATTCATGAATTTCGGCCGATTTTTATCGCTTAGGGGATAAACCTTGATAATAGCAAGGTTCCTAAGCAATAAAAATCGCCGCAGCTCGGCGATAAAAATATCGCCGCTAAACCGCTGTAGCGATAATTATCGCTAGTTGTTGGCAATATGCCCCGATGTGTCTAACCTTGTGCACGATTCAACTAAAGGTCATAGGAGGATAAATAAACGTGTGGCTAATTTTTTTATGTAACAAATGAAATTAACAAAATTGTTTTAGTTGCATTTAAATAATGGTCATGCTTATGCATTACACAAATATAGTTTTTGTTTTGTCATGGTAAAAATAAAACATTTAGTACATTGAAAAGATGTCTAAATACGTGCTTGCTGTTTTGATCTACTTTTATTGATATATGTATACTTTTTGTACCTAGTTTAATTAATCGTATATAAGTAAAATGTTTATGAATACATTTAAATTGACCCTGAATCATACTGTATGTTATTTATAATAACTATATTTTGTAATATTTAAAAATTATGTCAATGATATCTTTTTTGTTGTTGTGATTGTTTTACTCTTTTTAGGCACAGCCACAACTCAAATAAAAAGTTGTCATTTACTAAGCTAATCAAAAGGTGATTTGAGTTGCCTTGTGTTGCATGTTTAAAAAAAACTTACACTGTGACACAAGGGATCTTGCGTTTGGGCTAGTCAGCACAGATTGTGCAGCACAAGGAGAGAGCTAGTCGTTACCATAAAAATAAAATATATTGTGCTGATCTGCTCTCTTCATTCAATGCAACACAGCACAGCAAGTTAACTTACTGCATTGCTTCAAGTCAAATGTAATTTCATTGAGTGAACTACACTAGCTCCTAACGCACAAACAAGCTCAATTCAGACTCCGCACACACACATTCAGGGCATTACATTATAGAGCCCCACCTTCCGGAACAGTCACATCTCCTTCCACCAACCACTCAGACACCTTTGCTCCACAGGACCCTTACTCACAAACATCCCATGCATACACCGAACCAGATCAGGAAAACAAGCATTCTTTAACACGACTTCTAAAAGAAGCTAAAGACCTGGCTGATTCAAGTTACCAACCTACCATAAGCTAGGCTAGGCACACAAACCTGCTCAGCGACCGGGTTACCCTTGCAGGTGCTAGCACGCTTTACAAGTACACATAATATAACATCATTACGTGTCATATCCATTAACCTAATGTTGGAGTTGTCACTTTTAGCAGGGTTATCCCCAGACTTTTTGCCTTTCTCCTGTATTTTTTCTGACCTTTTTTTGTTGGATTTATGACTCCGAGCACTTTACCACTGCTGATCAGTGCTAATGTACATGTGCTCTCGCTTGTAGACTTGGTAAGATTGGTCTACACCTGTTTGTCACATTTAATGTACAGGTAAGTCCTTTGATCTGTGGTATCCTAACTACCCAGGGCCGGTAAATTAAATGCTACTAGTGGGCTTGCAACGCTGCTTGCATCACCCTCTGAAATAGCCTTTCAAACCTGTCCCAGGCCTCTGCAGGATCTTCGTGCGCAGTTTACTGCCACAGTGATGTGGGATTTCAAGTGTTTGCCACGTCTGAAACTCCCCTTTTACATATAGGTCACCTTTAAGGTAGGCCCTAGGTATCCCTATGGACAGGGTTCTGTGTAGGTAATAGGTAGGACTTGTGCCTTTGTTGTGGGCATGTCCTGCTAGTGACAAACAGCCTAGTTGGTTTCTCACTGCTGTGAGTCTGCCCCTCTCATCTCATAGGTTTGCATGGGGGACTCCCTGATATGTGTTTCAGTGGTAATTTAAGATAGGAAAGGTGTAGCGTGCTCATGTTTGATATGTTTAGAGTAGTGTGTGACTCAGCGCTGGACTGAATAGAGTGGTGGAAGGAGTTTCCCTTGCACCTGCATAGGGCTCATGCACCTGAATGGTGCTGTGCCTATTTTCACAAAGCTGACTCCGCCCCCCTGTAGTGTGTCTGGAGCCAGGGCTTTATATTGAATTGGGTTGTTGTTCACTTCTAAAAAGTGTTTGAGGTGTCCCTAGGACAAAATCTTTTGGAATATAATTACAGGGGCTGTGACCCCATACTTGTAGACACTACGTGGGACCTGTAAGTTACCAGACACTGCTGGCTCAACATGCTGCACCAGAGAATTGCTGTGCTGCCAGGGACCCGCCACTTTGACTTTGCTGTGTTTTGCTGACCTGTTGGAAGGACTGCATCTCTGCCCCTAGGACCCGATGTCCTAGCCTGCTTTCATGAGCTCTGTGCAAGGTGAGCACTGTGAACTGCTCCTGGTTGTTTGTCTGGTAACTGGTACCTTATTTCTTTGGTTGGGGGACAGTTTAAGCACCCTTTGAGTGCTTTCATTGTGACAAGCAGCACAGGCTCCAAGATGGTAATCGGCGGATGTTGTGTAGTGGCGGTGGGAGCCTGGTGGACTCAAGAAGATACACCAGCCTTGCTGTTCCAGGGGCCTTCTGAGCAGAGTAGCCCCTAGCCCTGCATGGAGAAATAATATCGAAGAAGAAGGGTGGAGTCGGCTTGCAACGCAGCTGTAGGACAGAGCTCGGCCCGCCATGAGTGCAGCACTCTCAGGAGGAAAACAGATAGCATTCGCTGTTGCCCTCAGCTCAGCCGCATCAAGAGAAAGCCTCTTGGGGGCCGTGCTGAGGGCAGACGCACCCCTGAAGGCCTCAGGAAGGTCTAAGTTGGCGGAGTCACCATATGGCTAACAGATGTCCCGCAAGATCATGGGCAGCCCCATTGATCCCCTGGGTGTGCCAGCACCGCAAGGTCAAGGGGAGCTAGCCTTTCGGGAGTGGAGGTCCTCCACCATCGTGGACAGTACAAGTGCCTCCCCCCTTTGTTGACAACAACCCAGGGAGCACAGTAGCTGGTGGTAAAGAAAAAGGGTGAGAACTCGAAGGAGGCCTCCGCTTCAGGACAGAAGAATTACAGTACTTCATGTAGTAGAGGAGCAGGCAGGCCTGTAACTTATGGCTGGTGCTAATTACCATGTAACCCGTGAGAGAAGCGTAAGTTCGCTATATCTGCGGAATACCTACACGATCATGAGGATTTCTGTTAATTGGTGATCCGCTTGTTATATTGGGGATGCTGTTGATGTGTGTGTGGTGCCTAACCTAATTGCTGCATTTTATGACCTGATGCGTTGACAGGTGTCGTTGTAGGCCCTGTATAGACAGGATAATAAATATTCCTCCAGGACCTGCATATTATGTACAGTGATGATGTATTCTGATAACCTGGGCAATCTATAAGTATTTTCTGGATTGCACTAACTTGTAATATTACGATTATTGCCTGGTTGTCAAAGTCATTTATATGATCTATGTGGCGTTATGGCAAGTGCCTAGTGTGACAGTGATTTATGTGATTACGGTCTACAGTGTTTCATGTAACTTTGTGTGGAGTCTCTTTTTGTGTTGGCTAGTTGGCTAGGGTATGCACCTAAGGCAGGCAGAAGCCACCAAACTAGTCAGGCTGGTAGCTTGCCCACACACACAAACCAGTGTGTGGGCAAGCTACCAACCTGACTAGTAATTAGAAATGTAGTAGAAATTATGATACCAATGAAATCCAGCTAATATGCTGCCTTCCAAGTGTCTGTTGTGCAGCGGCATTATGGGAAAAGTATAACAATGCCAGCTGAGTAATCTCTGCCATGTAAAATGTGTACCTTTGCAGATGTCTGAACTCCATTATCATTCATGTTCAGCTTCTGATATTTATGCATGCACAAATTATATTTTTTGACAATGAGAGACAATTATCCAATGACACTAAAACACATTTCACCATGTTGTATCCTGATACCAAACCAGATCATCTGCACTAATTGATGCATCAGAATAATGCTGCTGATACTTCCCAAATACCGTGTGAAAGTAAGTGTTAATAGACCTTATATTAGCATGTCTCCTAGAGCCTTGGCTTAAATCATTGGTTCTCCAGGAATCTGTACTACTGGCACTGGTGATTTGTTCCAACAAAAACTTCTATTGAGTTGCTATGCTGGTATTCAGATACACAAGCATTGTTTTCTCCATGCACCCACCAATGCATCCTTACCCCTATCTAAACATGTTTCACACCTCATCCTTTTTGCTCCCAGTCTCACTACCATACATTGTTGTTTCAACATTAATTTCCTTTCATATCATCACTTTTTCAAACAATAATTGTATTCATATTATTTAAAACATCTTATCTAAATACTCTAAATCTACACAATTTTAACTTCTACACTAACCTTACTTAAATACCATTGCTATACTAAAGAATACACTTATACTTAGAAATCCTATAAAGTAACTATTATACCACAACAATAACCCCCTTCCCCATTGTCATTTAAACAAAGGGGCATATACAGTACAAATATCTATATCTTATCTATTCTAAACACTTACTTAAATATATATCCTATAACATACACCACAACATTTACCCCATTGCGTTCTTACACTATTTCTATTTACTAATAATGAAAATGTAACCTAACTATTCCTTACCTAACTAATACGCCTATTCTAAGCTAGATATAAATAGAAAATATATATATGTGAACCCTAAAATATTGATTATATACAATAATTGTAATTAAAGTATAAAATTATAATAGCATACAATATGATGCTGGATTGCTTCCAGGAGCTGGTGGCACCCTTTCATTGTCTTTGCACCACCCAATAAGATTACATTTGTCATGTTTTGGCTTTTATATTTTCGTTTTAAAAAAACATTGTTCTGCCTGAATAAAAACAGTAGTTTTTTTTAATCCCTAAGTGTTGTTTCAATTGTTCTTTTGTCTTTAATGCCTTTATTTTTTTGTGGACACTTGTCCAGTCATCTTTAAAGGTGTTTGAGAACTCTGCTGACTTGTTTTCTATCTTGCTTATTGTGTTCTTGGTCTGGCCACACAAACTTTGGCCTTGGTTTTGACATTAGATTTATCGGATTGCCAGGGTAACATTTTTCTAATCGTTGATATCTGGATTTTCTAACAGCAAATTGTTTGTTCTCCTGCTTATTCATCTTGCCTAGGAATCAAAGTATATAATTACAATGATATTTCGTAACTGTTAGAACTAATGTTTTTTTAATTGTAAACAATAAATTTCAATTAGATAGCATATGTTACAAATCTATCTAGGTAGTGTGACAAACAAAGCTTAGCAAGTTAACTAGTAATTCTACCTTGTGTAAAAAGTCTACATCTGATTAGCAAATCATTTTCATACATATTAAGGCCTTTATCTAACTACTGTATTTTTACACTCTGTGTAGCCTAGTGGCAACAGAGGCACCCTTGCATGAAAGTGAAAGCAGGCCTATATAATGTTTTCCTTTTTTAAAGGACAGTGACAAAATATCTTCCTGCCAACAACAAAGTATACCAAGGGATATTTGTCTTTGCATGTGTGCTGCAAATAATGCACACATCATTTGTGAAAAGTTTATGGATAAATACATTTTTGTAGCATAGTTATGGAAGCCTTTGCTTGGCGCAAAATGTTTTAGAAAAGCATGCAGAATTCAGCAGATCAATCAGGGTTTCTTTGGTATGTCTGTGTCGGCTGGCATTAAAACTGAACACAGAGTAAGGCACTTGGGGCCATAATTAAGCTTTATTTATATTTAAATGGTGCAGTGCACTGCAGCGCTGAATGTTACCTTGTTGTGCCTCACTTCTGGGCAAGGCATTGCTGAAGAATTCTCAAGACTTTCCTTCAGAGAATGGACAACCCATTCCTGCTATTCTTTACGCGGATGACACAGTTGTATTGTCAAGAACTCAAAATGGTCTCAAGAGGGTTTTAGATAGTTTTAATAATTTTATGAAGGACCTTGGCCTTGCCATTAATATCTCAAAGACATTTACTATGTCCTGTGGTCGTAGGAGAAAGAGGTTAAAAAGCATGTTGGTGAGAGGCAGAAGTTGGTGCAGACTAAGGCCCACATGCATCAAGCATTTTTGTAGTCGCAAACGGTGCGATTACTTAAAATCGGCCGTTTGCGAATGCAAAAGTGCTTTTTGGGATGCATGAAGCAATTTTAGAATTCGTAACATTGTTGCGAGTTCTAAAATTGCGGGTGCTTTTAAGAAGTCGCAGATGTGCGATTTCTTAAAAGCAATGCATCATTACTTTCACAAGTGCAAAGTCGCAATTAGGGTGCCAAATTTACCGAGTGGTTGAACCACTCGGTAAATTTGGAAAAAGTGTTTAAAATGCTGCAAATGTTTTTTTTTCTACATTCATGTTTCACACACACATGTCCTTAGGACATGTGTGTGTGAAACATGATGCGAAAAATACATTTCAGGGGTGCATGGGGGGGTCCTTTGGACCCCCCCCTGCACCCATGAAATTTTCAAAGTGCCACTCGCAATTTGCTGATGCCTTCCTATTGACTCCTATGGGCCTTTTGGCCCATAGGAATCGATAGGAATTGCGAAAATGCACTTAAGAATTCGGTATTCATTTGGGATTCGGTAAAAATTGCGATTTTTACCGAATCCCAAATGAATACCGAAAACAATGATGCATAGCATTTTGCACTTCTTAATTTGCGATTCCTTATTTTTTGCAAATTAGGAAGTGCAAAATGTAACAATGATGCATGTGGGCCTAAGACTTTTACTTACCTTGGGATCCTGTTCGACCAAGGTGATGCGTGGGCCCCAGCGGTAACTGCGAAAAAACTGGAGTTTATAAATACAACAGCGGCGCTGGCTTCTTTTTTGAAGAAGTTCGGTAGGAAACCTCCAGGTGAGCTTATCAAATATATAAAGCTAAATGCATAACCACCGCAAAGTATGGGGCTGGTGTTTGGGGCTTTACCAACACCGACAAATTGCAAACTGTAGAAAACGCTTTCTTATGATACATTTTATTGGTTCCTGCCAATACATCTTCAAATGCCTGCCACGACGAGTTGGGCCTCTCCAATATCTCAGATCTTATAAAATTGGAACCTATTCTCCTGTGGCTACGCTACATAGGCAGATTTTACAAGACTGCCTTAAACTGGAGGGGGCCTTAAAGATCCCATGGGTGAGTTTTGTGCAAAATTTTATGAGCGACCTAGGACATCTAGAATATTTTACAGACCCCGGGTCCAAGCAGTAAATAACCAGGAAGAACCTAAGGAAGGAAGGTCAATCAATCATATTATTTGTAAAGCGCACTACTCACCCGTGACGGTCTCAAGGTGCTGGGGGGGGGGAAGGCTGCTACTGCTCGAAGAGCCAGGTCTTGAAGCATCTTCTAAAGGTCAGCAGGTCTTGGGTCTGCCGTAGGTGGGTGGGAAGGGTGTTCCAGGTCTTGACGGCAAGGTGGGAGAATGATCTCCCCCCGGAGGTCGCTCTTTGGATGCGGGGGACTGTGGCGAGGGTGAGACTGGCGGAGCAGAGCCGGCGGTGGGGTGTAGAAGCTGAGTTGTCTGTTGAGGTACGCTGGTCCATTGTTGTGGACTGCCTTGTGTGCATGGGTGAGCAGCTTGAAGGTTATCCTCTTGTTGACAGGGAGCCAGTGCAGGTCTCTCAGGTGGGGTGTGGTGTGGCTTCAGCGAGGGATGTCGAGGATCAGGCGTGCAGAGGCATTCTGGATACGTTGCAGCCCTCTCAGGAGTTTGGCCGAGGCTCCTGCATTGGAGGATGGCAGGAGAGATCTGGAAGGCGAGAATGGCAGGAGAGATCTTAAGCCAAGTGTAAGCCAACATCAGCTAACTGTCACTAGTTCACATATGGAACCTTATCTATCATTTGTGCCAGGTGGCTTTGATAGGCAATTACTAACCAGGTTCAGATTTTAAATTGTCCACAGACTTGTGACTTTTCCAAGTGTGAACGATTGGTCTCGTAAACTACGATCACATCCATGTGACAATCAATCTGCCCCATCTATATCCATTTAGTCTTTTTTTTGCAAATGTTATATGGTCTTAAGGAAAGCATGGATTTTGCCACTTTTAAATCGTTATGGGTTGCGGCAATGCCACCCAGCACTGCTCAAATTACAGTTTTTAGAAGACAAACATTCTGTGTGGCTCTGTTCTTAAAGAAAGTACTTTATCAAAGGAAGTCTATTTGAATGGACGAACTATTAATGTTAAGTCATATGCCGCTTTCTAGATGGGTGTTTTATTAATGGTGTGTAAACCTTTAACTAGATTTATAATATTTTTATTCTGATGATTGTAATTATGTGATATGACTGTATTTTAGATGTGCTTTTATGATTGTTAATATAGCAGTCGAATAAAGCTTTCATTGCTTGCTTTCTAGCCTCACTTCATCACTGGGAAAGCGCAGGAATGTGCTGTGCTTAAGGCACACAGCGCATTCATGTCCTTTTACCTGTGCTGGCGCACAATGGGCTGCACAGGTGGGCACAATGGACTGCAGAAGCACCATGGTGCCAGGATATCTGTGTGGCATGTCTAGAAGCATGTTGTGCAGGAAGGGGCACCATCCTGCAAATAAAACAATCCTAATAGGCATATTCCGCAATCAAGGTGCACTGTAGAAGGCACACATAGAAAGAGGATGTAGCGAGGATAAATAAAAATATTTCTTTTTGTGTCACCTCTCCACGGGAGGCATATCCTATTGGCTCATTCTCATGTTTACCACGTTTGGTAAATCTGGATATGCATCAAAAACCATGGGAGTTGCATGAGAACACCCACGCAAAGCCCATTGAATTACTTCCTTGTACCTAGTAATGCAACAGAGCAATCTGCACTGCGTTGCATTAATCCAGATTTTTAAAGCATTTCAAAGCCATGCAAAGGGGCTTTGCATGACTTAAAAAATCTGGCTTACCGGTTTGTGTCAGGAGTTTACCACGTTGCATGTTGCAAGCATGACACAAATCTCTCATAAATATGGCCCACAGCTGTGGAATATATGTTTTTACGAAGGTACACAAGGGAAGAAACAAAAGTAACATGGGTGTTTTAACACTAAAAAAATAATGATTTGTTGAGTCCGGTGTCAATGGATACCACCCATGACCTACATAAAGCCTTAGTCAATTGTTAGCATATTATACAATAAATATTAAATAATTACTGGTAGTACATAGTAAAGTGGAACATATTTGTTCAATCTAATAATTTTTAGTGCATCGATAATGTAGCATTCAAGTTTAAACATTTACTAAGTTGTGGGCAATATGTACAAAAGTAAGGCTTTGCGATATCCATATACTGATTACTGAATGTATGGAAATTGCTATCAGGGAATCGCAAAATTAGATGAATGTAACAGTGGCTTACACTAATAGTGGTTTCTACAAATTCCTAATAACTATTAGGAAATTGCTATTTAAGAAATCTCAAAGTTGCAATGTCCTAATAGGAAATCTCAAATTAGGAAAAGTTGCATTCTGGATGCGGAATGATGATGTCAGTCCAAGAAGTTATGAAATAGAGGGTGTGGCCACAAACCAAAAGTCTAGGAAGGTGATGGAAGGAAGGAGTGCACCTGTATCACCACTGCCAGTGGAATGCCTATTTTTGAACAACTCCATGTCCAAGGAAGTTGGGGACAAGGTTACAGGCAGCAAGAAGCACAAGCTGACATTTTCTGGAATGGAATTAGAGAACCAAAGAATGAGTGGTAGATATGGACCACGTATTTAGTAAGGCTGCATTTACTGTTCCTGAGAGCCAGAAGACCAAGATATAGAACAGCATTTTGGAGAAGGTGAACTTCCTTGGTGTCATCCACAGGACCATATCAGAGATCAGATAACATGTGCATGACTTGAGATCCCGCCCAAAGGCAAAGGTGGCCATCAGGATGGCTGGGGGTCATGACAAAGGTGGTGTACCCTCAAAACACCCTCTCACCACTCCTGTGGAATCACTGATCAAGGGGACACAATTACCAGAAAGTGTGATGGGAGTGTGAGATATTGACACCTCCAATCCTGCAGACATCAGGAGGGGTAATTGAACTCCCCTTTACTGATTTCACATAATATTATGTTTGTAATTCCTCAAGTAAAACATCACAGCATGCACCTTGACAATGCATCATGGGAGGTGTAGTACACCAAAGCTACAAGCTGTACTGTGTGCTGATGACTATGCTACACATATCTATACATCATAAACGTGTCACAAGCACATGAAGCACAGTTATAACAATATAGTGAACAAACCTTAACCATTTATTTACACTAACCATATACATGCATTTCCACAGATCACACTCAGGATGTTTCAGAAACGATTGTGGCGGAAGAAGCTACTGACACACGTGTGAAAATGGAGGATAGCACAATAACAACTTCTATGCCCATTGCTCCAACTCTAAATTCTAGAAGAGCAATCATTGGACCACTACTAGGCTTTGTGGCTGTGGATGAGAGACATTCTCAAAGCAGGGACACAACTATGTCTGTGGGCAGGATACACAGACATCCTAAAGTTCAGCCAGCAACAGTCCACAATGGCAATGTGTCAGATGACATGGCAGTCAGTTCTCCTGTGTTTGATGGACTGGAGAAATCCATCATCCCAGTACAGCACCTGCAAACTAAACAAATAGATTGGGAGATTTAACAAATCTCCCCACAACGTAGTCTCAGGGCGCGGCTGCACTGCTTTGCACGACGGGGAGGAAGCAGGAGAGCACCATATCTTTAAAGATATTGCTCTCATCTCCCCTTTTCCTTGTGCTGGTGCTGATTACAGCTGCCATGTGCCATGCACACACCTTAGTGCCATAGCGCTAGGGTATGTGTGTGTGTGAGACCATGATAGGTTTTGCACAGGAAGTGTAGACTTCCTGTAGAAAATACTATTCTATACACAAGCGTTTCCCACTTTGTATGCGTGCTGCACAGTGCAGCATGCATGCGAAGTAGGAAAAGGAAGGAGAAATTAAACCATTTCTCCTCCCTTGCATCTGGTTTAAAAAAGCAGAAGTTTTCTCACACTAAACCCAATCTACTGTGTTTTAGTAAATTTGGTTTAGCGTGAGAAACCTTGGGTGATTGCATGGGAACGCCCATGCTCCACCCTTGGTACGCCCCTATGGCGCAAAGTAACGCGGAGCAGTGCAATGTGCTGCTTCACATTACTTTTACTTTATTTCCAGCGCTAAACAGGTTTAGCTCTGGAAAGTAAATCACCAAAAAAAGATTTCGCGTTATTTTGCGTCACTTTTGAGATGCAAACACGGGGCAAAAGCTTAGTAAATTTTGCGGTAAGACTGTTAATAGTCATTGCATTTCATATCAAGGTCAATGCAGCACTTGCAGAACGGGCAAGACCTTTGGATTGCTGCCATGGTGAAGAAGCAACATCTGTGCAAAGACATAGGCACAGGGAGTACATGGCATGCTTTAATGCCTTCACTCATTCAGTTAAATTACTGGGAGTAGCCATAATCACTACTGCAAGGAGAACTATCAACATACCAGGTGACTTGGTGCACTGCTGACAGGATGTTGCACATGGGCTAGTACAAGTGACCACATACAGACACACAACCTGTCTGTCTTCAACATTCTCAACATTCTGCCACCACCTGAGAGTGAAGAGGGCTCTAGCATCAGTGCCACATTTATGCAAGAGGGAAGAAGAACCAGGCATACATGTCAAAACACTTCTGGATCTGACATGTCGTTCTTTTATAGGCCACTGTTGGTGAGAAGGGAACCAATCGAAGAGGCTGAGAAAGTGAATCCACTGAACACTCAGACTCATGAGTCTACTTTATTTTGTTTATTACATATATTGTCGAAACAATGTTACCTTTGCAATGGATACAGTTGATTAATGAAAGAAACATTATTGTCACAACCTGAATAAAAGGTCATACTTCAGTTATGCACCATGCCTTACCATCATGTGTGATGTTTATTTCTTAGATGTTATAATCATTCGTACCTCAAAAATAGTTGTGGGTGATCTCTATGTTTCGTGCACAACCCTCTGGAGCATGTGTCTCATCCTGCTGCACCCATGGTAGTGGCAATTCCTAATCTGAGTTGGATTCAGGCTCTATGGTTATGTTGTGCAGACCCTTCCTCATGGCAGTATCATGTAGAATGGCACATGTGGTGATGATCTTGCAACACATCTCAGGTCTGTAGGGGTTCAACAGCATTGTGGAGGCAGCAGACCCAGGACTTAAGTATATGAAAGGTGTGTTCTCTGATGGCGTGTGTTGTCTTATATGTCCTGCTGTACTGCCTTTCACTTCTGGTTCTTGGAGTCATGTGTGGTGTGACTATACAATGACACAAGGCATATGCACTGTCTCCTTAAAGAGCATGAGAAGGATAAAGCATGTCACATTGCACATACAGTTCTGATTTGCACTGGAGGTGATTGTTTTACTGTACATTTAGGTCAGTAAATAGGACTGAACTTGTGCTTTATTTTATTTCATTTTCAGAAACCCCTGATGAAGGGTCATTCTCGACCCGAAATTCATTGAGTTCGTAGAGAGAGTGCATCTTACTAACACAATTTGCATACTGGAACCGTGCAACAATAAAAAGAAATAATAAAAAGGCAGAATAAATTCAAGACTTAAAACACATGGAATGTGTCTAAACTGATTTTGTAAATTTTGTCAAATGTTGAAGATACTTATACAACTGGAATAGAAACAAACGTTTGAATGCTAAGTGCACCCATCAGCAAGGAATTGGTTTTCCAAACTTGGCATTTTGAATACTGTATAACTGCAGCGCTATTGATGGAGTAGCACACAGATAAAATTAATCAATTAAGAAAAAGCAAAAAACACATAGAGGAGAGTGCACTGCAATAACACATTTATTATTCAAGTTCACGTCTGGCAATATCAAAGTGCAGCATTCAAAATGTCCTTTGAAAAGATAGCACAACTAACTTCAAACAAAGGAAATACACTTATGTTCACTGCTGAAGCAGCTACAAAAATATATGAACTAATTCAAGAAGCCAGACTATTCAGTTAGCACAGTAACACAGTTATTAAAACGATTGGAGTGTGTAAGTAAAAAAGAGATCAAACAAAGGCTACACCCAACACCTTAATACATTATCATGAAGCAAAAAGCATTCGACAAGGGCTTTGTATTGCTCTAAAACCAATCTTTTTTATTTCTTCATTTTTTTATTTAAATCTTTTTATTGATATTTGCACATTTTAACGCATACGGTACGCGAAAACAGGGAGCGCTTCTCAAAAACGGGTGAGCAGGCGGCTCTTATAGCCTTCACGTAACCTTCAGGAGATGTCTTCTCATATTTATATATTGTAGTAGAATGCATGGCACTCATTCACAGGTGCCTCTTAGTAAAGGATTCTTTCAAATCTCCATTTGTGCACAATTTTTTGTAGAGACCCAGCACAACGCTTTGAACCCCAGTGGTCTGCTTAAACAATCAAGCACATTTTTTGTTTTCATTTGAAGCTCTTTACGTAATGGCATGAATTCTGAGAATGGCTTTTTTAACTTTTCACACATGACGGGATGGGGGTCTTTAAGTTTTACGGCATGCTGAGATGCGTATGGTCTGTAATGTCAATTCACTATTATTTTAATTACGATTTGCACAGGAGGTTATTGAGTGACTGTACATTTAAGACAGTGAATAGGATTGGACTGGCCCCTTGTTTTAATTCATTTTCAGAAACCCCTGATGAAGGGTCATTCGTAGAGAGAGTGTAACTTACTAGCACAATCTGCATAATGGAAGTGTGCAACAATAAAAAGAAATAATAAAAAGACAAAATAAATTCAAAACTTAAAAAACAAGGAATGTGTCTAAAGTCACGTTTTAAATGTTGTCAAATTTGGAAGATACTTTTACAACTGGAAGAGAAACAAAAGTTTCAATGCTAAGTGCACCCATCAGCGAGGAATTGGCATCTAAACCTGCCATTTTGAATACTGTATAACTGCAGCGCTGACAAACACAGAGCTATTGATGGAGTAGCACACAGATAAAATTCATCAATTGAGAAAGTAAAAATCACATAGAAGAGAGTGCACTGTGATAACACATTTCTCATGGTATGCATTGAGTCAGTTATTCTCTTACCAAGCAAAAAGCCATCATCAAATTCAGCCTGAGGCGGTTGGTTATGTGTTCTGCTCTGGCGGAACATTAAGGAGTAACAGGGGCTGCCTGAGAAGCTGGCCACAAGATCTGTTATAATACATAAGGCATCACACACCTCCTGTACATTAAGTGGGAGCTTTTCCTATTCCTGTAGAAGAATTTAGGTGCTGAGGGTTGGACATATGGAAATATCTGTGTCATCAACTCTATCAATAACATTGGGGAACTGTGCTACCCATGAAAACATATATTTGGTTTGTTGTAAATTTTGAGGGGTATTTGGAAAATCTATGTATTGATCAACTTTTCTAACCATGATGTCCAGAAACTTGCAAAAAAACACTGGAATATGCACTTTGTAACACTGCACCTGCAACAGCTATGACCCTCTGGTAACTGCCAGAAACTAGAAGGTGTAGACAACACAATTAGGCATGGGCGGAAAATCCGTTACGCTTGCGGATTTTGCACATTTTTGGTAAATTCGCAATCCGCGAACGCTCGCGAATTTACCGAAAATCCGCAAATTCGCACGCAGCAGATTTTTTTTTCTTGGTGATACAGATTGCGGCGCGCGGCGTTTACTTACCGTCATTCAGCATATGCCGAGTTGTTTTTCTGGATATTTTGCAAGTGCTGCGCCATTTTGGATCTTGCTGCGGGATCCCGCGGGAATTTGGCGAGCGCGATTACGTAATCGCGGCTTGCCAACTTGCACAGCGAGAGTTTGTCAACGCGAGTACGCCGTGATCACGTATCGCGGTACTTCGCAATTGCGAGCTTGTAGATGCGGTGAGCAGTAACAATCTTGCACTCGCGAAAATACAAAATTTGCAATTCTGCACAATAAATCCACCAGCAAGCAGCATAAACCTTCTGGAAATGATGATTTTTATCTGAATAACTCCTCGGGATAACATTTGCCTGCACTTTTTTTGCAAGGAGTCCATTTTGGGGAGGGGGGGTGGGAGGAAGGAAGTGCCCCACAGTCTTCAACTTCCTGTTCCTGTCCGGCAGGCTACTCCCAGTGCTTTGTCTATCTCCTGGTCACTTTTCATTTGGATCTGGAGCTGGAAGGATTACTTTTTGTGGATGCTGCTGGATATTTGGATTTGAGGCCTTTTTGACTTTCTTTGGATCACTTTTGGATTACAAATTTCACAAGTAAGTTTGTTTGGGGCATTACAGTTGCTGCAACTACAATGTTGGAATTTTCGATTTTTGGGCTGTTTTGGGGCCTTTTTCCCAGGGGTTCTCAGTGGTGGGTGCACTGAGTCTTTCTGTGGGGTGTTTTGAATGTAAACATCATGGAGGGGCTGGATGGCTTGGGATTGTGCTGATTTTTCTGTGATTTTCGTTTTTTTGGCCTGTTGTGGCCTTTTCACCAGGGGTAGTGAGTGTTGCAAGGGCCTAGTCTTTCTGTGGGTTGTCTTGAATTTAAACATCATGGAGGGGCTGGATGACTTGGGATTGTGCTGATTTTTCTGTGTTGTTCGATTTTTTGGGGTGTTCATGGGGACAGGCCATGTGGGTGGGGGCCATTTTGAGTGCTGCTACAGGCCCTGGCCATGTGCTGGGAGGAGGGGGCCATTTTGAATCCAGGCAGTGTTGTTAGGCCTGCAACTATTTTGCCTAGGTTTCAACCTTTATGCCCAGGGGTAGTGAGTGTTGCATGGACCTAGTCTTTCTGTGGGTTGTCTTGAATTTAAACATCATGGAGGGGCTGGATGGCTTGGGATTGTGCTGATTTTTCTGTGTTTTTCGATTTTTTGGGGTGTTCATGGGGACAGGCCATGTGGGTGGGGGCCATTTTGAGTGCTGCTAAAGGCCCTGGCCATGTGCTGGGAGGGAGGAGGTCATTTTGAATGCAGGCAGTGTTGTTAGGCCTGCAACCATTTTGCCTAGTTTTCAACCTTTGTGCCCAGGGGTAGTGAGTGTTGCATGGGCCTGGTCTTTCTGTGGGGTTTCTTGAATTTAAACATCATGGAGGGCCTGGATGGTTTGGGATTGTGCTGATTTTTCTGAGACTTTCGTTTTTTGGGCCTGTTGTTGTGACCTTTTCACCAGGGGTGGTGATTGTTGCATGGGCCTAGTCTTTCTGTGGGTTGTCTTGAATTTAAACATCATGGAGGGGCTGGATGGCTTGGGATTGTGTTGATTTTTCTGTGTTTTTTGTTTTTTTGGGGTGTTCATGGGGACAGGCCATGTGGGTGGGGGCCATTTTGAGTGCTGCTACAGGCCCTGGCTATGTGCTGGGAGGGAGGGGGCCATTTTGAATGAAGGCAGTGTTGCTAGGCCTGCAACCATTTTGCCTAGTTTTCAACCTTTATGCCAGGAGTAGTGAGTGTTGCATGGGCCTAGTCTTTCTGTGGGGTGTCTTGAATTTAAACATCATGGAGGGCCTGGATGGTTTGGGATTGTGCTGATTTTTCTGTGATTTTCGTTTTTTGGGCCTGTTGTTGTGGCCTTTTCACCAGGGGTAGTGAGTGTTGTATGGGCCTAGTCTTTCTGTGGGTTGTCTTGAATTTAAACATCACGGAGGGGCTGGATGGCTTGGGATTGTGCTGATTTTTCTGTGATTTTCGTTTTTTTGGGGTGTTCATGGGGACAGGCCATGTGGGTGGGGGCCATTTTGAGTGCTGCTACAGGCCCTGGCCATGTGCTGGGAGGGAGGGGGCCATTTTGAATACAGGCAGTGTTGTTAGGCCTGCAACCATTTTGCCTAGTTTTCCACCTTATGCCAGGGGTAGTGAGTGTTGCATGGGCCTAGTCTTTCTGTGGGGTTTCTTGAATTTAAACATCATGGAGGGCCTGGATGGTTTGGGATTGTGATGATTTTTCTTAGATTTTCGTTTTTTGGGCCTATTGTTGTGGCCTTTTTACCAGTGGTAGTGAGTGTTGCATGGACCTAGTCTTTCTGTGGGTTGTCTTGAATTTAAACATCATGGAGGGGCTGGATGGCTTGAAATTGTGCTGATTTTTCTGTGATTTTCGTTTTTTGGCCTGTTGTGGCCTTTTCACCAGGGGTAGTGAGTGTTGCATGGGCCTAGTCTTTCTGTGGGTTGTCTTGAATTTAAACATCATGGAGGGGCTGGATGGCTTGGGATTGTGCTGATTTTTCTGTGTTTTTCGATTTATTGGGGTGTTCATGGGGACAGGCCATGTGGGTGGGGGCCATTTTGAGTGCTGCTAAAGGCCCTGGCCATGTGCTGGGAGGGAGGGGGTCATTTTGAATGCAGGCAGTGTTGTTAGGCCTGCAACCATTTTGCCTAGTTTTCAACCTTTGTGCCCAGGGGTAGTGAGTGTTGCATGGGCCTAGTCTTTCTGTGGGGTTTCTTGAATTTAAACATCATGGAGGGCCTGGATGGTTTGGGATTGTGCTGATTTTTCTGAGATTTTCGTTTTTTGGGCCTGTTGTTGTGGCCTTTTCACCAGGGGTAGTGAGTGTTGCATGGGCCTAGTCTTTCTGTGGGTTGTCTTGAATTTAAACATCATGGAGGGGCTGGATGGCTTGGGATTGTGCTGATTTTTCTGTGATTTTCATGTTTTTGGCCTGTTGTGGCCTTTTCACCAGGGGTAGTGATTGTTGCATGGGCCTAGTCTTTCTGTGGGTTGTCTTGAAATTAAACATCATGGAGGGGCTGGATGGCTTGGGATTGTGTTGATTTTTCTGTGTTTTTCGATTTTTTGGGGTGTTCATTGGGGCAGGCCGTGTGGGTGGGGGCCATTTTGAGTGCTGCTACAGGCCCTGGCCATGTGCTGGGAGGGAGGGGGCCATTTTGAATGCTGGCAGTGTTGTTAGGCCTGCAACCATTTTGTCTAGTTTTCAACCTTTATGCCCAGGGGTAGTGAGTGTTGCATGGGCCTAGTCTTTCTGTGAGGTGTCTTGAATTTAAACATCATGGAGGGCCTGGATGATTTGGGATCGTGCTGATTTTTCTGTGATTTTCGTTTTTTGGGCCTGTTGTTGTGGCCTTTTCACCAGGGGTAGTGAGTGTTGCATGGGCCTAGTCTTTCTGTGGGTTGTCTTGAATTTAAACATCATGGAGGGGCTGGATGTCTTGGGATTGTGGTGATTTTCCTGTGATTTTTGATTTTTTGGGGTGTTCATGGGGACAGGCCATGTGGGTGGGGGGCATGTTGAGTGCTGCTACAGGCCCTGGCCATGTGCTGGGAGGGAGGGGGGCATTTTGAATGCAGGCAGTGTTGTTAGGCCTGCAACCATTTTGCCTAGTTTTCAACCTTTATGCCAGGAGTAGTGAGTGTTGCATGGGCCTAGTCTTTCTGTGGGGTGTCTTGAATTTAAACATCATGGAGGGCCTGGATGGTTTGGGATTGTGCTGATTTTTCTGTGATTTTCATTTTTTGGGCCTGTTGTTGTGGCCTTTTCACCAGGGGTAGTGAGTGTTGCATGGGCCTAGTCTTTCTGTGGGTTGTCTTGAATTTAAACATCATGGAGGGGCTGGATGGCTTGGGATTGTGCTGATTTTCCTGTTATTTTCGTTTTTTTGGGGTGTTCATGGGGACAGGCCATGTGGGTGGGGGCCATTTTGAGTGCTGCTACAGGCCCTGGCCATGTGCTGGGAGGGAGGGGGACATTTTGAATGTAGGCAGTGTTGTTAGGCCTGCAACCATTTTGCCTAGTTTTCAACCTTTGTGCCCAGGGGTAGTGAGTGTTGCATGGGCCTAGTCTTTCTGTGGGGTTTCTTGAATTTAAACATCATGGAGGGCCTGGATGGTTTGGGATTGTGCTGATTTTTCTGAGATTTTCGTTTTTTGGGCTTGTTGTTGTGGCCTTTTCACCAGGGGTAGTGAGTGTTGCATGGGCCCAGTCTTTCTGTGGGTTGTCTTGAATTTAAACATCATGGAGGGGCTGGATGGCTTGGGATTGTGCGGATTTTTCTGTGATTTTCATTTTTTTGGCCTGTTGTGGCCTTTTCCAGGGGTAGTGATTGTTGCATGGGCCTAGTCTTTCCGTGGGTTGTCTTGAATTTAAACATCATGGAGGGGCTGGATGGCTTGGGATTGTGTTGATTTTTCTGTGTTTTTCGATTTTTTGGGGTGTTCATGGGGACAGGCCATGTGGGTGGGGGCCATTTTGAGTGCTGCTACAGGCCCTGGCCATGTGCTGGGAAGGAGGGGCCATTTTTAATACAGGCAGTGTTGTTATGCCTGCAACCATTTTCCCTAGTTTTCAACCTTTATGCCCAGGGGTAGTGAGTGTTGCATGGGCCTAGTCTTTCTGTGGGGTGTCTTGAATTTAAACATCATGGAGGGCCTGGATGGTTTGGGATTGTGCTGATTTTTCTGTGATTTTCGTTTTTTGGGCCTGTTGTTGTGGCCTTTTCACCAGGGGTAGTGAGTGTTGCATGGGCCCAGTCTTTCTGTGGGTTGTCTTGAATTTAAACATCATGGAGGGGCTGGATGGCTTGGGATTGTGCTGATTTTTCTGTGATTTTTGTTTTTTTGAGCTGTTCATGGGGACAGGCCATGTTCGTGGGGGCCATTTTGAGTGCTGCTACAGGCCCTGGCCATGTGCTGGGAGGGAGGGGGCCATTTTGAATACAGGCAGTGTTGTAAGGCCTGCAACCATTTTGCCTAGTTTTCAAGCTTTATGCCCAGGGGTAGTGAGTGTTGCATGGGCCTAGTCTTTCTGTGGGGTTTCTTGAATTTAAACATCATGGAGGGCCTGGATGGTTTGGGATTGTGCTGATTTTTCTGAGATTTTCGTTTTTTGGGCCTGTTGTTGTGGCCTTTTCACCAGGGGTAGTGAGTGTTGCATGGGCCTAGTCTTTCTGTGGGTTGTCTTGAATTTAAACATCATGGAGGGGCTGGATGGCTTGGGATTGTGCTGATTTTTCTGTGATTTTTGTTTTTTTGGCCTGTTGTGGCCTTTTCACCAGGGGTAGTGAGTGTTGCATGGGCCTAGTCTTTCTGTGGGTTGTCTTGAATTTAAACATCATGGAGGGGCTGGATGGCTTGGGATCGTGCTGATTTTTCTGTTTTTATTTTATTTTTTGGGGTGTTCATGGGGACAGGCCATGTGGGTGGGGGCCATTTTGAGTGCTGCTACAGGCCCTGGCCATGTGCTGGGAGGGAGGGGGCCATTTTGAATGCAGGCAGTGTTGTTAGGCCTGCAACCATTTTGCCTAGTTTTCAACCTTTATGCCCAGGGGTAGTGAGTGTTGCATGGGCCTAGTCTTTCTGTGGGGTGTCTTGAATTTAAACATCATGGAGGGCCTGGATGGTTTGGGATTGTGCTGATTTTTCTGTGATTTTCGTTTTTTTGGCCTGTTGTTGTGGCCTTTTCACCAGGGGTAGTGAGTGTTGCATGGGCCTAGTCTTTCTGTGGGTTGTCTAGAATTTAAACATCATGGAGGGGCTGGATGGCTTGGGATTGTGCAGATTTTTCTGTGATTTTCATTTTTTTGGGGTGTTCCTAGGGACAGGCCATGTGGGTGGCGGCCATTTTGAGTGCTGCTACAGGCACTGGCCATGTGCTCGGAGGGAGGGGGCCATTTTGAATGCAGGCAGTGTTGTTAGGCCTGCAACCATTTTGCCTAGTTTTCAACCTTTATGCCAGGAGTAGTGAGTGTTGCATGGGCCTAGTCTTTCGGTGGGGTGTCTTGAATTTAAACATCATGGAGGGCCTGGATGGTTTGGGATTGTGCTGATTTTTCTGTGATTTTCGTTTTTTGGGCCTGTTGTTGTGGCCTTTTCACCAGGGGTAGTGAGTGTTGCATGGGCCTAGTCTTTCTGTGGGTTGTCTTGAATTTAAACATCATGGAGGGGCTGGATGGCTTGGGGTTGTGCTGATTTTTCTGTGATTTTTGTTTTTTTGGGGTGTTCATGGGGACAGGCCATGTGGGTGGGGGCCATTTTGAGTGCTGCTACAGGCCCTGGCCATGTGCTGGGAGGGAGGGGGCCATTTTGAATGCAGGCAATGTTGTTAGGCCGGCAACCATTTTGCCTAGTTTTAACCTTATGCGCAGGGGTAGTGAGTGTTGCATGGGCCTAGTCTTTCTGTGGGGTTTCTTGAATTTAAACATCATGGAGGGTGTGGATGGGTTGGGATTGTGCTGATTTTTCTGAGATTTTCGTTTTTTGGGCCTATTGTGGTGGCCTTTTCACCAGGGGTAGTGAGTGTTGCATGGACCTAGTCTTTCTGTGGGTTGTCTTGAATTTAAACATCATGGAGGGGCTGGATGGCTTGGGATTGTGCTGATTTTTCTGTGATTTTAGTTTTTTTGGGGTGTTCATGGGGACAGGCCATGTGGGTGGAGGCCATTTTGAGTGCTGCTACAGGCCCTGGCCATGTGCTGGGAGGGAGGGGGCCATTTTGAATACAGGCAGTGTTGTTAGGCCTGCAAACATTTTGCCTAGTTTTCAACCTTATGCCCAGGGGTAGTGAGTGTTGCATGGGCCTAGTCTTTCTGTGGGGTTTCTTGAATGTAAACATCATGGAGGGCCTGGATGGTTTGGGATTGTGCTGATTTTTCTGAGATTTTCGTTTTTTCGGCCTATTGTTGTGGCCTTTTCACCAGGGGTAGTGAGTGTTGCATGGACCTAGTCTTTCTGTGGGTTGTCTTGAATTTAAACATCATGGAGGGGCTGGATGGCTTCGGAATGTGCTGATTTTTCTGTGTTTTTCGATTTTTTTGGGGTGTTTATGGGGACAGGCCATGTGGGTGGGGGCCATTTTGAGTGCTGCTACAGGCCCTGGCCATGTGCTGGGAGGGAGGGGGCCATTTTGAATGCAGACAGTGTTGTTAGGCCTGCAACCATTTTGCCTAGTTTTCAACCTTTGTGCCCAGGGGTAGTGAGTGTTGCATGCGCCTAGTCTTTCTGTGGGGTTTCTTGAATTTAAACATCATGGAGGGCCTGGATGGTTTGGGATTGTGCTGATTTTTCTGAGATTTTCGTTTTTTGGGCCTGTTGTTGTGGCCTTTTCACCAGGGGTAGTGACTGTTGCATGGGCCTAGTCTTTCTGTGGGTTGTCTTGAATTTAAACATCATGGAGGGGCTGGATGGCTTGGGATTGTGCTGATTTTTCTGTGATTTTCGTTTTTTTGGGGTGTTCATGGGGACAGGCAATGTGGGTGGGGGCCATTTTGAGTGCTGCTACAGGCCCTGGCCATGTGCTGGGAGGGAGGGGGCCATTTTCAATACAGGCAGTGTTGTTAGGCCTGCAACCATTTTCCCTAGTTTTCAACCTTTATGCCCAGGGGTAGTGAGTGTTGCATGGGCCTCGTCTTTCTGTGGGGTTTCTTGAATTTAAACATCATGGAGGGCCTGGATGGTTTGGGATTGTGCTGATTTTTCTGAGATTTTCGTTTTTTGGGCCTGTTGTTGTGCCCTTTTCACCAGGGGTAGTGAGTGTTGCATGGGCCTAGTCTTTTTGTGGGTTGTCTTGAATTTAAACATCATGAAGGGGCTGGATGGCTTGGGATTGTGCTGATTTTTCTTTGATTTTCGTTTTTTGGCCTGTTGTGGCCTTTTCACCAGGGGTAGTGAGTTTTGCATGGGCCTAGTCTTTCTGTGGGTTGTCTTGAATTTAAACATCATGGAGGGGCTGGATGGCTTGGGATTGTGCTGATTTTTCTGTGTTTTTCGATTTTTTGGGGTGTTCATGGGGACAGGCCATGTGGGTGGGGGCCATTTTGAGTGCTGCTACAGGCCCTGGCCATGTGCTGGGAGGGAGGGGGCCATGTTGAATGCAGGCAGTGTTGTTAGGTCTTTTAACCATTTTGCCTAGTTTTCAACCTTTATGCCCAGGGGTAGTGAGTGTTGCATGGGCCTAGTCTTTCTGTGGGTTGTCTTGAATTTAAACATCATGGAGGGGCTGGATGGCTTGGGATTGTGCTGATTTTTCTGAGATTTTCGTTTTTTGGGCCTGTTGTTGTGGCCTTTTCACCAGGGGTAGTGACTGTTGCATGGGCCTAGTCTTTCTGTGGGTTGTCTTGAATTTAAACATCATGGAGGGGCTGGATGGCTTGGGATTGTGCTGATTCTTATGTGATTTTCATTTTTTTGGTCTGTTGTGGCCTTTTCACCAGGGGTAGTGATTGTTGCATGGGCCTAGTCTTTCTGTGGGTCGTCTTGAATTTAAACATCATGGAGGGGCTGGATGGCTTGGGATTGTGTTGATTTTTCAGTGTTTTTCGATTTTTTGGGGTGTTCCTGGGGACAGGCCATGTGGGTGGGGGCCATTTTGAGTGCTGCTACAGGCCCTGGCCATGTGCTGGAAGGGAGGGTGCCATTTTGAATGCAGGCAGTGTTGTTAGGCCTGCAACCATTTTGCCTAGTTTTCAACCTTTATGCCCAGGGGTAGTGAGTGTTGCATGGGCCTAGTCTTTCTGTGGGGTGTCTTGAATTTAAACATCATGGAGGGCCTGGATGGTTTGGGATTGTGCTGATTTTTCTGTGATTTTCATTTTTTGGGCCGTTTGTTGTGGCCTTTTCACCAGGGGTAGTGAGTGTTGCATGGGCCTAGTCTTTCTGTGGGTTGTCTTGAATTTAAACATCATGTAGGGGCTGGATGGCTTGGTATTGTGCTGATTTTCCTGTGATTTTCGATTTTTTGGGGTGTTCATGGGGACAGGCTATCTGGGTGGGGGCCATTTTGAGTGCTGCTACAGGCCCTGGCCATGTGCTGGGAGGGAGGGGGGCATTTTGAATGCAGGCAGTGTTGTTAGGCCTGCAACCATTTTGCCTAGTTTTCAACCTTTATGCCCAGGGGTAGGGAGTGTTGCATGGGGCTAGTCTTTCTGTGGGGTGTCTTGAATTTAAACATCATGGAGGGCCTGGATGGTTTGGGATTGTGCTGATTTTTCTGTGATTTTCGTTTTTTGGGCCTGTTGTTGTGGCCTTTTCACCAGGGGTAGTGAGTGTTGCATGGGCCTAGTCTTTCTGTGGGTTGTCTTGAATTTAAACATCATGGAGGGGCTGGGTGGCTTGGGATTGTGCTGATTTTTCTGTGATTTTCGTTTTTTTGGGGTGTTCATGGGGACAGGCAATGTGGGTGGGGGCCATTTTGAGTGCTGCTACAGGCCCTGGCCATGTGCTGGGAGGGAGGGGGCCATTTTCAATACAGGCAGTGTTGTTAGGCCTGCAACCATTTTGCCTAGTTTTCAACCTTTATGCCCAGGGGTAGTGAGTGTTGCATGGGCCTAGTCTTTCTGTGGGGTTTCTTGAATTTAAACATCATGGAGGGCCTGGATGGTTTGGGATTGTGCTGATTTTTCTGAGATTTTCGTTTTTTGGGCCTGTTGTTGTGGCCTTTTCACCAGGGGTAGTGAGTGTTGCATGGGCCTAGTCTTTTTGTGGGTTGTCTTGAATTTAAACATCATGAAGGGGCTGGATGGCTTGGGATTGTGCTGATTTTTCTTTGATTTTCGTTTTTTGGCCTGTTGTGGCCTTTTCACCAGGGGTAGTGAGTTTTGCATGGGCCTAGTCTTTCTGTGGGTTGTCTTGAATTTAAACATCATGGAGGGGCTGGATGGCTTGGGATTGTGCTGATTTTTCTGTGTTTTTCGATTTTTTGGGGTGTTCATGGGGACAGGCCATGTGGGTGGGGGCCATTTTGAGTGCTGCTACAGGCCCTGGCCATGTGCTGGGAGGGAGGGGGCCATGTTGAATGCAGGCAGTGTTGTTAGGTCTTTTAACCATTTTGCCTAGTTTTCAACCTTTATGCCCAGGGGTAGTGAGTGTTGCATGGGCCTAGTCTTTCTGTGGGTTGTCTTGAATTTAAACATCATGGAGGGGCTGGATTGCTTGGGATTGTGCAGATTTTTCTGTGATTTTCGGTTTTTTGGGGTGTTCATGGGGACAGGCCATGTGGGTGGGGGCCATTTTGAGTGCTGCTACATGCCCTGGCCATGTGCTAGGAGGGAGGGGGCCATTTTGAATGCAGGCAGTGTTGTGAGGCCTGCAACCATTTTGCCTAGTTTTCAACCTTTTTGCCCAGGGGTAGTAAGTGTTGCATGGGCCTAGTCTTTCTGTGGGGTGTCTTGAATTTAAACATCATGGAGGGCATGGGATTGTGCTGATTTTTCTGTTTTTTTTCTCGATTCTTTTGGGGTGTATAACTGAACTGATGTTCCTCTGTCTTCCATTGCTTTTAGGTGCACAAGACTCAAGAGAACCACCAGTGCCAGGAAGAAGTCCTGCAGCGGTGTGTGTGTGCAGCATAACGTCACGCGACGTCACGTCTGGCCACAGACAACTCTGCAACTCGTGCAACTGCGGCCTGCTGTTCTGACCTGCTTTGAAGAAGATGGCCCCAAAAAGAGTTCCCCGTAGCTCTTCTAGCAGGAAAGTTGCCAGTAAGGAGCAGAAGAAGCAAGTTACCAAGGAGACTAGTGTGCCGCCCGCCACATTTTGCTGGGAGTAAAAAAAAAATGAAGCCTGCAGCAGAAGCGGGATCTGCTGGGGACCAAGCTCGGAGCAGCACCCCGCTCCATTGGGCTCAGTGCCGCCACCACCACCACCACGCCAACTTAAGTCCAAGCCCTTGAGTGCTGCAGAGGCAGTCAGTGTACTTCTTCAATCACCATCGACCAGTGATGTTGGCTCATCGCAAGAAAGTAGCAGCAATGTCCCTGAATCAACACAGGTTGTTGGAACTCATCTGACAAGTGTTGAACAACCACAGCCGCAATAACAACCACATGTGCAAGTACAAGCCCAAGTACATGTGGAAGGAGAGGCAGCGCAAGGAGATGCGCAAGCAGAGGTGCATGGAGGGTCACAAGTGCCCACAATAGTTGTTCCTCCCGAAGTAGGGGCACATCAGGAAATCGACAATCAAACCGAGGTATCATTTGAGGAAGCCACTCCTCCTGATGATCATTCATTGTCTTCCACATCCCTAGCAAGGAAAAGATCAAGGGGGGTGTCTACATCTTCTTCAAGCCCACCTCCTTATGATGATCTGGATGAAGATTGGGAACCATCACGGCCGTCTGAGAGTGAGGCACACGATGATCTGACAAAGGTACTTAAGCGTAAAAGGAAGGTCGTCGAAAAACTCATAGTTATGGAGTGCGATGAGGCTCAACAAGAAGTGGCGGATACTGCTGCTGATGAAGCCTCTCACGATGATGAGCCAGTCATCATAAAGGTCACTGCAGCCCCAGCGGGCATGCAGCAAAGAGACATTTTTACCCTAGCCCGAGAAGCTGCTGAGCGTGATGATGATGTCGACGAGGAGGCAATGGAAACACAACAATCATTGGAGTTAACTAGTACACCAACACCTACCGCTTCCATATTTCTTCCTCGCAAGAAGGGACCTCCATCCACCTCGACCTCAATTAGTGGTGGTGAAAGTGCACAACGTACTAAAGTTTGGCAATCACATCCTCCACTTCATCTGGCATTAGCAGCAAGACCACTGCCACCAGTATCGCCGCCTCCTCCGGCCCCCACAGACAATTCAAGTCCCCAGCTTGGGGCTTCTTTAGTGTTTGCCCAAAAAGGGAAAACTCGCCATTTGTAGCATTTGTAAGGTTGCAGTTAGTCGTGGTAAGTTTGGTACCAACTATGGTACCGGAGGCCAGAGAGGTCATCTTAAGAGACAGCACCCTGTCCAATGGTTTGCGCACCTACAGGCGATCAAGGAAGCCCTAATTGCACGTAATGAAAACGTTGATTTTTCATCTGATGATGACGAGGAGGAAGAAGACGTGTCAAACACTTCTCTTACACCCAGTACCCCTGTCAGCAGCACACCCCATGTGAGCCACACTAAGAGTGTGGGAGAGAGTGAGACACCAATGCGAAAAAGTTCATCAGCGAGTGTAACTGGGTCGAAGATATCATCATCATCATCATTATCCCGTAAATGCTTGGTCCAGGGCAACATTAAAAAGATGTTGTTTACAGAAGCGCAATATGAACGCAACTACCCACTGACGGGTATGTATAACACTAAGCTGGCTAAAATGCTAGCTCTGGACCTTCTCCCTTTTTCTCTTGTAGAAGGGGTAGGTTTTCTAGAATTAGTGGCAGCGCTCTGCCCTAAATGGAAGGTTCCTAGCCGGTTCTATTTTGCCCGAGTTGTGGTTCCAGCACTACATGAAGATGTTCTGGAGGTGATTGGGGCAGCTTTGCAGAAGAGTGCTGTTCACACTATACATCTGACGACAGACATGTGGACCAGTGGCGCAGGCGCTGATTACATGTGCATCACTGCACACTGGGTCTCTTTTTCAGGGGTTAAAGCAAAGCTAAACGCAGGTGTTGACCCGGACCAAGTTTTTAAAGCTGCTCGGAAACATGCAACACTAGCCATGTTTGGTTTGGAGAAACGTCACACAGCAGAAAACATTTTGGATGAGTTTAACACAAAGGTCCTTGACTGGCTGTCCCCCAAAAAACGCCAGATTGATTATGTTTCCACTGATAATGGTGCCAATGTAGTTAAGGCCATGGAGCTGGGTGACTATTTCAGAGTGCCGTGTTTGGCGCACTGTATAAACCTGGTTGTCAAAAAATTCTTGAGTGATAAAGACAGTGCAGTGTACAGGGTAGTGGACACCTGCCGAAAAAATGTGCAAGCATTTCAGCCATTCTTTTAAGGCCCGGAAGCATCTGAGGAGTCTGCTATATGAACGTCGAATGCCAGTGAAAGCACTCATCCAGGAGGTGGCAACACGTTGGAACTCAACCTTCTACATGCTTGAGCGTCTGTATGAGCAGTATACAGTACTCGATCACTATTTCTTAACACAGGGTACAGCTCAGAAGGAGGACCTGAGGATGGGTGCGGCGCAATGGGACATAGTTAAAAACCTGACACGCATGCTTCGTCCTTTTGAGGTCTTCACGCGTGCAGTCAGCAAGGAGGACTGTAATTTGGGAAAAGCTATTCCATTGTTGTACATGCTGGAGCACCAACTGAAGGAGGTGTGTTCTGTGTTACAAAAAGATGAAAAAAAACAAGACCCTTTTGTTTTAGTGGAGAAATTATTAGAGCGCCTACAAGGTGATGAACGTCTTAAAATGATCGACTCAAACCAGCATTACATTTGTGCTACTATTCTGGATTCACGCTACAAAAAGGCGCTGGCAGGTCAAGCATTCTTTCCTTTTGGTGATGAAGATGTTACAAAGTGTGGCTAGCCTCCTCAGCCAAGAGGTTTGAAAGAGAACGGCAGAAAATTGAAGGAAAAGGCAGTACATCAGCATCAGCAGGCCATCCCCAGTCAAAACAATCCACTTCTGCACCTGTGGCTGCGGCACAAGTGACCTCTCAGCCGTTAAAGACACCGGCAACCGGATCATCTGCACCACCAGACACAACAGTAACATTGGAGGCTAAAGAGGATTGGCTAGCTCGGCTTGGGTTTGGTTCTCAAAAGGTCACAGCAACAGCTAAGCAAAGTGGAGGAACCTTGGAGGAGGACCTTGAGTCAATGGTGAAGGACTATCTGAATGACTCAACAGAGGTCTATGTTAATGCTGACCCATTGGCGTATTGGCATGGGAAAAAAGAATTGTGGCCACAGCTCTCCAACCTGGCTTTAAACTACTTGTCTTGCCCACTCGCAAGCGTGTCTTCTGAACGTGTTTTCAGTGCTGCTGGTGGCATTGTAACTTCCAAACGGAGCCGCCTCTCGCCCAAAAATGTGGAGAGCTTAACAATGATCAAGATGAATCAGCACCTCATACCACCAGATTACAGAGTACGAGAAAGCACGCCGGATGAAGACGAGGTGGACAGCAACATAGATGAGGGAATTTCTTCTCTGTCAGGTGACACTGAGCTCAACCTGCCTGAATTCGCAGAGTATGATGACAAAGCCTTATTATTATTCGTGGACCGTGACACCGAGCCCTGAAAATGAGACAATGAATTAATAACTTTCTTTTTCGTCCTTATTCACTTTTATTCCTGTGTGTCTGTCTTTCTTTGTTGTGCACAGTTAATATAATTCAAACTTTAATCACCTAATCACAAAAACAAGCCCATCAGCAGAACTGTCTTCAATTGTTTGCTTATTGATTTGAAGGTGCCGCAGTCTGCATTCCACAGGTTCACAAGTTCAGAAGAACATGCTCCTCTATCCTCCTCCTCCAGACTCCTATTTCCATCAAAGCAGAGGGCTGGTTTACGCCCAATGAAGAAAGACTCAGCACTTGTGGGGGTGTTCTACTTCTTTGCGGGTGAGTTGACGGCTCTGGGGCCATTGCTGGGAAGCTCTAATACCGGATAAAAGTGGTTTGGACCAAATCGGAGGCAGAATTTTTTTTGTGTTTTTGCTGACTTGCTTGCCTTTGAGGAGCTCTTTGGGGGGTTCCGGCTGTTTGTGGGTGGGTTTTGGGATCTGGGAGCACTGCTGGGACACGCATTTGCTTTTCAGGAAATCCGTGGTGGTAAACTGGAGTTATGGCCTAGCTACACAGCGCGTTTGGACCGAAGGCCGATAAATATTTTAAGTATGAGATTTTGCTTTTGGGCTGTTTGGGGGTGTTGTCCTTTTTGGCGGGTGGGTTAGCGGGTCTTGGGGCATTCCTGGGAAGGTCTAATACCGGATAGAAGTGGTTGGGACAAAATCCATAAGGAAAAGCCTTTTGGCACTTTTTGTAACTTAGGGTTCGTTAGGGTTAGCCCTAGCAGCAGGATTGCACGTGTTTTGGGGTGTTCTAGATTTTTGCAATTGAGTTCTGGCGTCTTAGAGCACTCGTGAGAATGTGTAATTTTGGTTGCAAGTCATTTGAAGAAAATCCATGGTGGGAAAGGGGGGATTTGGCATAGTTAAAGAAAGCCTCTGCCACTATTCTTAACTTAGGGCTCGTTAGGGTTAGCAGTATTTCTATTGCATGTGTTTGGGTGGGGGGGTTTCGAGTCTTGGAGCGATGCTGGCTATGGATACTTTTGCTTGCTTGCAAGTGGTTTGAATACAATCCACGGTGGGTAAGGGGGTATTTGGGCTTCTTTTACTTTCGAAGTACGTTTTGTCACCAGTTTTCTGCTAGGCCTCGTTTTTTGAGATCTGATTGGGGGTCTTCTACATTTTTGCAACTGGCTTTAGTAAGGGTCTGGGTGGAAGCACTGCTGGGAAGATCTAATTTTGTTCTAAAACACAGTTTACAGTACACCTAGCTTGAGGGGAAAGATCCGCTAAATTAATTTGCCCATACTTATTTATCCTTGAAAAGGTGACTCAGACAGAGTACGCACTTTCAAAAATGTTATACTGTCTATTAGGAAAATCAAAGTGTGACTTTTTGCACTACACAGCGTACATACCTTATATTTATTTATCAGTGCTGTTTTTCGTTCAATAATTACAGGCCGGGTTTCAGTCTGCAATGGGGAAAAAAGGATGGAGTCAGGCTTCACATTAGTGAGCCGCAATTCAGCATCCGCAAGGCAGGCAGTGGACAGGGTGTCTTCTGGTCACCAACATTGATGGACGAAGCGTCAGCTGGAATGGAGGAGTGCCGCTAATAAGCGGAATTGTTTGCTGCATGCAACTTACTTACCAAATTCAACAGGACAACTACAACAATACAGATACAGTATCCATTCTTTTATTCAATGAGTGTGTGTGACTGCATTTCTTGGATCTCTCTCTGCTTCTAAATTGATCCCTACAGCCATTCTATAGGTTTTACTTCGGCTATTTTTTAAACCTAATTTAATGTAGCCCTGTACTGTTGCATTCTGTCATTCACGGTTGTCGAAAGTACTACTTACTTTTCAGTAACAATGCATTCAGTAGTGCATGCACTTCCTTTATGTCACGTAAAAGATTTATGGTTAGCTTTGTACCCAAAAATTTCTTTATGTTTAATTATTGTTTGTCCATGCTGTGCTTTTTTTTTCTCTCAACAAAACCTACCCAAAAAGAAACCCCCATTCCTATCCATTTTACAAACCCTAACCCTCTTCCCCCGGGATGTGTGGTTTTGCTTGATGTGTGACTAAATGACATAATAATTCCACACACTTGCTGGGGAGGATAAGGTCATAGCAACAGGCTGGTGAAGGAATCCGAGGATATATTCTAGACTTACTCAGCTTCAGTACTATTTCATGTAGTATTAGCCAATGTCAAAGAAATCCTACACAAGTACAAGTTATACTATAAATACTTTACCATTTGTTAGGCTACATTGTGGCACTGTTGTAGTCTAGTGTACTGTCACCTGCTATATTCTCTATCATACCGTTGTAATGCTACAGTAAGGACGAACCAGGTTTCATTTTCTTTTTTTCCATAGCCATGCAACTGCCACTGTGTCACACCACTAGTACCACTACAATGAGGGGGAAATTTCAGTCGCCCTGGATTGCAACCTTAATCGCCATTTCCCGTGGAGCCAGCCCTGGGCCTAGCCCTACTTTCAAACAGAAATTACAGGGAAGATAAGCGTATGGTTGGAGGTAGTATAATGGAGTATTAGGAGAGACGAGAGATTGACGGTAGTACTACTAAAGTCCTAGGACTATTCAGGAAAACAAACTTACTGTTAAACCCCCACCCACCAGACTCAAAAGCAGTAAAAAACAGGTATGGTCAAATAAAGTTTCAAAAAGTATATTTTTATAGCCCTAACAAAATAATCTCCCGCAAGACCCTCCCTAACCCCAACGATTGTCCTTCAAAAGTCCCCAAAAAACCCAAATCCCAATTCCCACCCCCCAAAAGTCTCTAAAAAAGGGGCAAGGGACACTCTGGCAGGGTGCTGTTGACTTTAGCAGCCAGGGCATCATGCTCCTTGCGGAGGGTGGCATGTTCGAAGCGGAGGCCCTCCACCAAGTTCTTATAGTTCAGGACCTCCTGCTCCAGGTAGGACAGTCTGAGGGATAAGCGGCGCCGGTGTGCCTTGCAAATCCTGTGGGGGGCAGCTGCTGTCTTTTCAGCTCGGCGGTGGCGTTTGGCTTTGGTAGCCCGGCTCCGTACCGCTGGAGCACTGCGCTGGCTGGCAGCCCGCACGGAGGAGGATGCAGCTGTCCCAGTGGACGTTGTTGTAGTACCAGACTGCGTCTCCTCCTCCTCCAGGGCCACCAGCCACCGATATTCAGCGACAGTGGCATCCAGCCTCCCTTGCCGGGCCATTCGAGCCAGCTCCTTCCTCCTTGATGGTCTCTTGGATTTGGAAGGAACAACTACATGAAGAAAAAAAGACATAGTCTGTAACCAATGCTCCTTAAGATTAACACAAAATGATTGAGCAGAAAGTTGTCACAGTACAAGTAGCAAATTGAAAGCACAGTACATAACTATTGAGGACAGTATCTATGTAACCTCCGACTTCTTCATCCTTGCTCTAACATTAGTGGGAGTTTAAGGAACAAATTCTACGAGCACTATGGACTTCCATTACAGTCGACTATGACAGTACACCAGTCTTATTCTTCTTCTCTCTTGTTTAGGAAAATTGGTATGTTATCTTATGCAAGCCGGCATAATGCCAGCGCAGTGAACTTGCACCCGAGAAAAACAGACGCACACCATGGTGAGTGAGACAGACTTGCGTTACTGTACCGGTCCAGTACATGCAGGTGGTGAAGCTCTTACTTTTCTATTACGGGTGACACTGAGAATACTCTGTTAAAAGGGCTACTGCTTAATTAATTTAGCTTTCACCCTACAGTGCAAATGAGTATTAGAAAAGGAAAATGAAGAAGCTAAATAATCTGATTATCTATCACTTCACATGGGATGTATTTGATGACATATGGGATGACTTTAGGTTCTTTGCTTATTATTGAGTGAACAATGATACACCCACACATGAATGACGTACTACTACTAAACTAAAGTTATTAAGAGAGGTAGGGAGTGTCCACCGTAATAACCGGGTATATGCTGTGCTTGCAGTTGCAATACAAACTACTGCTACTATTCATGGTAGTATTTGGACAAAATTACAACTTCTTTTCCTTGCCTTTCCTACACTGGAACGGACGTGCAGGTGCGGTGTTACATGCTCTTCAAAGTAACACTTAGTTCATCCAGTGACCGTCTACTCTCTCTAGATACACATATGCTATCTAAGAGTCAGATAGTACCATGAATGATCCAGGCATCCATCCATTCAAAGTATATGCACACATACAGTTTCTGTTTCACCCACCCAGGCTGTTCTCCTTCCACCCATCCTTGCTTCATCATTCACCCAGCCATGCACCATACCATATTCTTTCCTTCCCAGCCACCTCGGGGACCAAGCAAACACATATCATTCTTCTTTGCCAGTCATCATTACATTTCTCGTCCTTCCACACTTACACACACCCTTCTTTCGCTTTTTGTTCATCCCATCCATCAAGTTCATCTCAGATCTGATTGGGATTCTTCTCGCCAAAAACTTCACAGCTAAGTCGAAGTACATTTAGAGGAGGCTACTACCTGGTTTATTTATAATACACCCGTGCAGAAAGCACACTCTGCAGTCTTCAATCTCAATGAGTAAGGAATATATAGCTTACCTCTGCCCGCCATCACCGTGTTATCCCTCACAGGCATGTCCTTGTCTGGCACTTGCACCGCCTCCTCCCCAGAGTTGTCCTCCTCATCCAATGCCGCCACCACCTCCGTGCTGGCCCCGCCTCCAGATGTTTCACCTACAAAGTACATTTAATAATGTTAGAATACACCACTCACTACTATATAATATTTGGTCTAGGAGGAAGAAAGAAATGTGAAAAAAACTGTATACAATTAAATAATTTTTGACTGTCTACTCTAAAGTAAAAATGTCCCTTTTTCCAGGGAAGGCTGTTGTCTTGCTGCACTTTTTGGCACAACTGATGAATGCTTGCTTTTTATTTTTAACACGCACCACTTTTTCTCCTAACAGACAGAAGCTTGACTTCTAAGAACATGAGCAGGATCAAGTTCAAACCAGGTGAGAGCTCGGCTCGACCACAAGAAATGTGTCCAATTAATCGTCAGCACTAAGCACTTTTCCATTTTCAGTTAAACGTTTACTTTTATGACAAACTTGATTTTAATAAATGTGTTTACTTTTAATAAAGCTTTTAAACTTAAATAGACTCTGTGGTTTTTGGTCCTCCAGACTAGAGTGGATGAGCTAAAGGTTTTGCAATTTTTGCAAGCATGAGTCTGTGCCTCTGACATCATTGGGGAATAATCATAATCATCGGTGACTTTGGGAGCTAAATGACTCTGCCACACTATCTAGTCAGTAAGGAGATTGGGGGTTCAACTACAAAGTCTGTTATCACTGAGGTATGTGGAAAGTCTAACAGCACCTAACAGCAAGCTAAGCAATGCATTATTTAGTGTCCATAGTTCTGTTTGTGCAGATTTGTCCCTGCAACAGTAGTAGAATGGATTGTCCTCCTATCCAAACCAAAAGTAAAGTAGTATCTTATTCTTTCTTGGTGGTCAGTCACCTTTTTATTGTTGGCATAGAGCTATTGCTGACAAGAATGGGAGTCCAATGGAATTGCCAAATGTGCAATCTTAGTTAGCTACACAGACAGTCTAATAAGAATAATCTAGTAATACCACACGGAGTCAGAGTCGAGGCAGGATAAGAATTTAAATCCAGTCTACAAGAATATCAAAGACGATTTAGAAAAAATCGAATGAGGAACGCTGGGAAAAAATAAGTAATCTATATTAAAATTAAAACTTACTGGGGCCAGCAAAGGAGCCCTCGTCTGCCCGATCCTGGCCTGCATCCTCAAGAGCACCCTCCTCCTCCTCCTGTGTCCTCCTCTTGCCCCTGGGGGAAGCTGATGTACAACATGAAGGAAAGAAAAACAGAAAACATGGATGATATTTGTCAACCAAATCAAACATTTCAAAATAACTAACAAAATATTTTGGTGAAATAGCAAATAGACAACTATTCCACGGGATATATTATTGACCAATCTCATGTGGTCTACTACGTTATTAGTATTGCTTGATTTGCGGACCATCGAATTGGAAACTTCTTATGTAACTCACTACACAAAGTACTAAAAAGGTTTGCCTAGAATTGGCAGGCAGCAGTCCGCAGCACGCAAAGTGACAGCCAAAGTCCATCGTGATTGCAGATCAGCGACAACACTAAAGTTTCCTACTACATTAGCCAGTCATTAAAATACTCAAACTATCAATCCACCACCACTATTTCTTCTTATCGCCATGTGTACAAAGGAAGGACTGGACTTGAGTCTGTAGGGGCTGATTTAGAAGCCCCTTGCGGCTCTTTTGCTCCATTGTTGCGTGACGTTTGTGACGCAGCGGCAGCACAAAAGAGGCACAATGATGCGGCGTATATTAACAACATGACGCATATGGGAGATGCATCACGTTGTAAAGCCCTGCGCCATCAGGGGGCGTTCCGGCGCAAGGGAGGGCGTTCCTGCACAGGAACGCATCCTAAAAGTGGCTGAGGGAAATCTACAAGATTTCAATCACTCACTTTAACGACAATGATGCGTGACTCAAACCCTGTGCCTGCTTGAAGCAGACGTACGGCTTGACGCAGCATTGGGGAGATAGGGCACCCCAGAGCATTGATGGAGCTGCGCCATCGTTGCGACGCAAGTCCAGCAATGTGCCGCCCTTACGGCACAGATGCGTAACGCTTTGGTGACGTTTTGGGCCCATGGTGCGCCGCATTGTAAATACGGCGCACCAGGGGTGATATTGGCGTGGCGCACAATTACTGGCGCATCCCTGCTACTTTGCAGGGATGCGCCGGTAATTAAACATCTGAACCTTAGTGTGTAGCATTACTCAGTTCTTTAAACTACACTCATACATAATTTCACAGGCCAATGAAATTAACACAACATCGAAAACAAATAAGCATAGTAGCAACACTACTGAGAAGGAGAGCAGTGCACCTGAAATGCACAGAAGATTTTGAAATATAATATACCTACAATGTAATGAGCAGCATTATTGCTCTTGGTAAAAAAAAATTGCAATATAATAACACAGCAGGAGAAAACAGAGTAGTAAAGAAATAGCTACTACTACTACACACCAAGCCCGGGGATCTCGAGGCTAAGCAGGTCGAGCAGATCTCGTTCACGGGTCAGGACATCCGTCCAGCGGTGGGTGGCCTGGTTGTAGGTGCGCCGGACCCGAGAGTGGTGGTACATGGCCCGGCACACCTTATCCCACCGCTTCCGGCGATCCCGCATCCCGTACCCGCCTCCGATCTTGCCGCCTGCCATGATGGTCCTGGGGAGGTGGCGCTGTACATAGAACACTAGTGCGCCCACCTCCTCCGGGCTAAAGATCTCCCTTGGTACGACCTGCTCCCCCCTCAAACGCCCGCACGGGAGCCGGGCACGGGGTGCGGGACCCTTCCCCTTCTCGGGATGCTTCCCGGCTCCCTTCACCATGGTCTGGGCGGAAAGGAATAAATAAAATAGAATAGGGAAGAGAAGAAAAGAAAAGAGTTTAAAAAAGTAGTTTAAAATTAACAAAAAGTAGCAGTAAACACAAAAATATAGGGCTAGAAAAATAGAGGGATAGATAATAAGTAAAATAGATTAAAAAAAACTTCAAACAAGCAAAGGATGGCAGAGATTTAGAGAGGATACAAGAAGCATGCCCAGAACCATAGCAATGAATGAGAAACAAGATGGCCGCGCCCGTTCACGACCGCGCGGGTAAGTTCGCGCGAGATGTTCCTCGCGAACACTCGCGAAATTGTACTGGCGAGCCGCACACTTTGCGAGATTACACTTCGCACCCGGAAACGGAAATACGTCATGCAAACAAGATGGCCGCGCCCTTGAACGACCGCGAGGGTAACTTCGTGCCTTGCGCTACAAGCGGCTCACGAAAACGCACAAAACCTTGCGAACTAACACGCCGCAAAAAAAGAAATCGCATATTCACACGAATTCGCGGCTTCCGAATCCGATCTCGCACGTGTTCGCACCCCGCGAATCCCCCGAAATTGCAGAAAAACGAGTTTTGCAAAACTGAAAGCACTCGGCAGGTGCAAGAGTTCAAACTCATCATTAGTAACCATTCCCTGTAGTGCTTCCTGACTGGGGCCCCTCCAGAGTTCAGTTGCTAGTTGCAACAATTGTATGACCCTGCTCTGACCCTCACAGCAGGCTCATAGAATAGCTACAAGTAGGCCACAAAGGTCCTGGAAAGAAAATGCACTGCAACAGAAAGCAAATTACTGATAAGGAAGCAGGTGCCAGACCTGGAATTTTAAACCAGTGACACACTAATAAACTAACCCCAAATTAATTCATGTCAGTTGAAGCAGGGCAGGTGTGCTTGCTTTCCCCCCCCATAATCTACAGTGATGATGAACCAGAGGGTTGCATTGATGTAACAGAGGGTGGCATGGGTGAAACAGAGGGTGGCAGTGGTGAAACAGAGGGTGCTGGGAGGCTGTGATGATGAACCAGACGTAGAAACAACATACTCGCGACCGTTGCGAGCCGACAAGTAAGTTCGCAATTGCGAACTAGTACCAAACTCTCGCGAACTGGCAGAAACCCTTGCGAACACAAAAAAAACCCAGCAAATTCGCGAGAATTTGCGGATTTTGCGGATTGCGAGTTCGCAAATTCGCAAAATTCGCGAATGCCAGATTCGCAAAATTCGCCCATACCTAAACAAAATACCTTCACATGTAGTGAGATTGCATTGCTGTCTGTTGGAGCCTGAAGTGTTAGAGTCTGAAGCTGAGGTTAGAACTCAGCACTAATTCCAAGATTACCTCACTAATGAACCTGTTCTTCTCATATATCTTCTCTTCTGTCTGTTCAAATAGGATGTCTCTCACCGTAAATATCCTCTCCAGTTTCCACCTTCTTCTCTGCCTGCCAGCCAAAATCCTCAACCTTTCATTACTATAAAGCAGCCATTCTGAAAGATCCAGATGCACTTTGAGTGCCTTTTTATAGTTTGCACCTCATTATCACCTGATACTGATTTATGGTAATTGCATTTCTTACATGGCCGTTTATAGGACTAATCACAATTAAGAAATCCTTTGTACATGGTGTTAGCAAATCACTATGTGTAAATCATTATTTGAAATGTCCTATTTAGTGATTTCTACTGGATAGAAATATCATTTTGCACCACCGAAAATGCATTCCGTACATTTTGATCACAGATGAAATTGCAAATTGCTTTCTCAGCAAATGCCCTATGTTCTTTAAAGAAAGTTTGTACTCAGATACTTCACATGTTATAGCCTATTTCCAGGGTTGTAGGATGTTTTGTTTGTACAATGTAAAAAGTGGTAAGGCATCAATGTCATTTGAGATGTCATCAGTGATGTTATCAGTGATGTCACTGATCATGTAATGAATTATGCAATATGAGATGTCATCAGAAGTGCATTTAGGGGGCTTGAGTTATAGTTAGCTCAACTAATAATAATGCCCAACTTTCTTTAGTTTTGTACTAGTGAAATGTCCAACTAAATATAACGCCCCTGAAACCTGTGTTTTTTTCAGTGAATTTCTAGGGTTTTTTAAATGCTCATTTCTAACTTTAAAGCCCTGAAACCTATGATTTTTCAGTACATTATTAAGGTTTTTTAAATGCTAATTTCTAACTATGCCTACAGAGGTAGGACATGTGCAGAAAGAGGAAGAAAGGCGCAGAAAGAAGAAAGAGAAATTCAGAAAGAGGCAACAGAAGTCCAGAAGGACGATGAAAAGTGCAGAAAGAAGCAAGAGATATGCAGAAAGAACCAACATAGGTGTAGAAAGAGGCCTTGTTTAAAAGCCATCATGTGCCCCCAACCTTTTGATGACTGATACTGGTGGTAACTGACTCTAACTAACTGTTGTAGCTCATAGCGGGGGCCGACAGAGAACACTGCCCTGAGCCATGGAATCGAAGAATCCGGGAGTGCTAGGGAAAGAACTACATTTCCCATGAGGCGCCTGGTCAGAGGTGCGTCTGACGTCAGCACGCTTCTGTTTATTGCTGTTTCGTGGACACTGTGCGGTGCCGTTGATTCTGTGACTGCCGCTTTGAGTGGACTGGTAGGGTTGCATATGCACCACCGTTGCTCATTACTTTGTTGTTGTTCTCATTGCCTTCTGTAAATTGTACCCCTTATTTCTGTGGAGGAATATTCGCGCTATGTGATTGTTGTTGTCGCACGCAGTCCCATTGGCCGAACCTTCCAATGGTTCTCGCAGGACTGCTGGTGCGATCTCTGGCGACTGGCAGCCTCTCCTGACTTGCTGGTTGGTTCTTGCAGGACTGCTTGCATCTATGAGATAACGTCTTTCTACATGAAATCAGCTTTGTTGGTAAAAGCGGCAAATCAGCCTTCTATAGTTTAGGAGGGTTGCCCAATTTTTCCTGTGATTCACAAGTCCCGTTGGATGAACCTTGGTCTTGGTTCTTGCGGGGCTGTTCTTGCTTATTTTCTAAAGGCATACTAAATAATATACTCTTCCTGAATGGTAAAGGAATCTAATGTCGGGGAGAAATACCATTTACTTTTGATTTAGGCTTGTGTACTTACAAAACAATTGAATTGGAACACGCCTTATTTTCTTCTTGTTTGGATACTTCTGTGGTGATATTAACCCCGGAGATCTGGGTTATGATACTGGAACAATGCTGGAATTATAACTTTCCTTATTTCTTTATATCACGCAGCAGGGGTTGGTTGAGCTTTCGCCTGGCCAGCTCCATACACCCTCCCCCTGTTCAAGAGATCACTAATAGCCCATCGGGTATGTTTGAAAACATGTCCTGAATTCAGTGTTTATTGAACTATAGGAATTGGCACTGATAGATCCTGTAACTCTCGTAGGTTACAATTGGCTGCTCTCCTATGGACTTCTGACTGCCAGGCATCATTGAGAGGTGCAGAAACAGGCAAGGGAAGTGCAGAAAAAGGCAAGAGAATTGTTGAAAGAAGCATCAGAGGTGTAGACAGAAACAAGAAAAGTGCAGACACAATTAACAGAGGTGCAGAAAGAGGCAAGTGGAGTGCAGGAAGAGGGAAGAGGGAAGAGGGGTACAGAAAGAGGCACAAAGGGTACAGAAAGAGGCAAGAAAGGTACAGAAAGAAACAGAAAAAGTACAGAAAGAAGCAAGAGAAATGCAGAAAGAGACAAGAGGAGAGCAGAATGAGGGAAGAGGAGTGCAGAAAGAGGCACAAGGGTTGCAGAAAGAAGGGACAGAGGTGCAGAAAGAGGCAAGAGTAGTGCAGAAAGAAGCAACAGAGACGCAGAAAGGGCAAAGAGGAGTGGAGAAAGAGGTAAGTGGGTACAAAAAGAAGCAAGAGATGTGCAGAAAGAAACAACAGAGGTACAGAAAGAGGCAAGAGGAGTGCAGAGACAGGGAAGAGGGTTGCAGAAAGAGGCACAGAGGCTGCAGAAAGAATCAAGACATGTGCAGGAAGAAGCAAGAGAAGTGTATAAAGAAGCAACAGAGATGGAGAAAGGGGAAGTGGGATACAGAAAGAAACAAGAGGGGTGCATAAAGAAACAAAAGAAGTACAGAAAGAAGGCTCAGAGGTGCAGAAAGAGGCAAGAGGGATGCAGAAAGGGGCAAGAGGCATGTGAAAAAGACACACGGGGTACAGAAAGATCCAAGAGGGGTACAGAAAGAAGCAATAGAGGTACAGAAAGAAACAAAAGAAGTATAGAAAGAAAGAACAGAGGTATAGAAAGAGACAAGTGGAGTGCAGAAAGAGGGAAGAGGGGTGCAGAAATAGGCATGAGGGTTACAGAAAAAGCAAGAAAGGTGCAGAAAGAGTGAAGTAAGCAGGATGTCTGATTCTAAACACATAGCTAAACAGAATAGAAGCAACAGGAACTACAAACCCGCATCCGGCAAAACATAGTACAGCAACAAGCGATGTTGCTACAGATGCAGAAACTCATCTCATATGACTGATGACAAAAAGTACCCAGCATGGAGTATAAAATGCTAATTTTGTGGCGTAGTAGGTCACTTCCAAAAAGTATGTCACAGAAAAAATGCTGACTCAGTCAAAATAGTTGAAGGTGAGGAAGCATCTAATCCTGACACATCCGACAGGGATGACGTAAATATGTTCTTGCTAAAAGTAGATGACGAGTGTGTCTCAAGAGTCAATGAGACGAACACTACTAGGACCAAGATGCCAGTTTGTGAAATGACAATAGGGGAAGTCGAGATTGTAATTGTGGCAGACTCTGGTTCCCCATTCACAATTGTAAACAATGACATCTGGAAGGAGAAATGTGTTCCTCAGCTAGGAAAACAGCTGGATATAGCAGACATCTCAATCAAAATGTTCACAGGGGACCCATTGAAGGATGTGGATTTAGAAAACGAAATCCCTTCAATGGAAGAGAGTCAGTTTGCAAACTCTATGTATCTGCAGTGGGCCCCTCAGTGTTAGAATAGACGGATCAAGGGAATCTGGGAATCATACTTGACCCCAGTAGGTCTGACCTTGTATTGAATACTTTAAGCCCTTTGGGCGTACCACGTTACACCGTGCATCTCTACTGGCCACAGTACCTTTGAACTGATGGAGGAAGAACTCCCTTGTCTAAGGACAATGTGGGTTGGACTAAGGAAGCCAAAAGAGTCAATTGTTTGGCAAAGCAAGTGATGGGAAAGTTGAAGGTAGCATAAGCCAATTGTTCGGACAAGCTTGAAATCGGGGACACTGTCAGGGTTAAGAGAAGTGGGCTAAGACAGGTTCTCCCAGCCCCTATCTGTACGCAAAGCGTTCTGCAACTCTGCCCTCCTCAGTGATGGTAAGGTGTAGCATTTCTCTGCCCACTCACAGTGCAAACAAACCCCTGTGTGGCTTGATAACGATGTCCCACACAACACCCCTGCCCACAGCAGTACTTTTACTGGGTGGTCGGATGAGGAAATTACGAACCTCACCCCCTAACACGGTTGTACACACCAGACCATTGCAAACCAATGCTACTCCCATACACAGAAGACCTTATCCCACAAGTACTGGTACTGGTAGAGCAGGCAGAATATTACCTCCTACTCCCATACTTGACACTGCCCCAAACCTTGGCACAAGTAGGGCAGGAATAAAGTTATTGCCACCTGTGAAACTCTCAGATTATGTTTGTGAGTAGTATTTTTTATAAGCTTCAGTGTCATGCTCATTTCAGTTATGCTGTTAGTTATCAGTGATGTCATCAGTGATGTCACTGACCATGTCATGAATGATGTGATATGTGATGTCATCATGAGTGCATTGCAGGGGCGCGAGTTATAGTTAAGTGAACTAACTATAACAGGGGAATTTCTATGGTTTCATACGTGAGAAATATCCAACTTACTATAACGTCCCTGAAACCTATGGTTTTTTCAGTGAATTACTAAGGTTTTTTAAATGCTAACTTCTTACTACAACATGCCTGAAACCTATGGCTTTTTCAGTGAATTTCAAAGGTTTTTTAAGTGCTAATTTCGAATTATCCGTTCATTAAACTTATGTTTTTTTCTGTCATTTTGATATTTTGTGTGATATTTTGTAATTTTAATATCCGTTTTTGTAATTTTTTTGTTATTAAAATAATATAATGTCTCCTGTTTTCCTAAATATTCATATGAATATTATTTTGTTTGAGAAAAATGTGGAGTTGGGCACCCATTGTTTACCTATCTCAGTGGGTGTGCGGATTCAAACTGCCATATTGGTAAAGTCGTGAATGATGCGTGATTCAGCCAGCCCACTCTGCTAACGCTTACAGCGAGGGAACTACAATGCTACATGTCCCAGGTCTTCACTGTAGTAATCTGCTGATCACAGATCTGGTTGTCAGCATGCCACAGCCCCTTCCTCAAGGCTGGTTTACACCCACCCCACCCTCATGCAGCACAGGCATCACAGGACATGTGACCCTGCCAATAAAAATGGCTGGGTGCCAGTGCTCGACGCCATTTCCACTTTCTATCTGGGTGTTTCTGTGTGCTTTATGTTGGTGGCAGCCGAGGCACTTTGGCTGACACGGGCCTCCTGCAACGTGGTGATGATTTGAGGTGCACAGAGTTGGTGGCAGCCGAAACACTTTGCCGGACACTGGCTTCCTGCCACCTGGCGATGGCTTGAGGTGCAAAGAGATGGTGGCAGTGGAGGCATTTTGTCTGACACTGGAACCATCCATGTGGCGATGACTTGAGCTGCACTGAGTTAGCGCCACCAGAGCAGAGCAGGTGTGCAGCCTGCGATGATGAGTAGGCCTCGATATATCATCCTGGCAATCAAGACACAATTTGAATTGTGAGTTTGGCTGGTTCACTTGTATGCCAAAGGCAGCTGGCTGTACAGACATCACTCCTCGGCATGGTGCAGCAATATGTGCTGGGAGCCTGTGCCGCGAAATTCAGCAACGGCTGAGGAGGTTAATCCGGCATGTGGTGGGTCCTCTTGTATGCCAGTGGTGGCAGGTGAGCATTTTAGGTCTGGGTCCTCAGGATCGGGCAGTCATCGCTGGAAGGCAGACTAGTCTGTGGACCAGGACTGGGATGCTTGCGAAAGATTTAGGAATCATAAACATTGCCTGAGAAGTTTGCGACTACATTAGTGTACAAGCCCCTGTGGTCCAGTTTTACCTGCAGATTGTTGGAATGTGTGTGGTTTCTGTTGCGGTGATTGTGTGCAGTGTCGGCAGGGAGCACAAGTAGTACATGTGTGCAGTCAGTTGTCCCAACACGTGCAGGAAGCCTGCTATGCCGTGGTTCACTTGCTTGGTCTGCCGGCCGTTCCTGCGCAGTGTGTGTGAAGTGAACATGCAGGTGTATCAAGCTGAAACAAAAGTGATGCTTAAAGGTGTGATAAATCCTGCATAATGAGACCGTAACAGAATTTTGTGTGGTTGTAATTTTACTTTTCTTTCCTACGAAGGTTACAACCACACAAACTAATATTACGGTCATTTTGCACAGGATTGATCATACCTGAAAGCATTTCGGTTTGTCCAATTGCAATGCATTGTACCATATTATTGTTGTGACCATACTAACGCTTGATCATTGTCTTCATTTAGCCAACAGGTTTCTGAATACAGAGTTTGGGGATTTCTAGGACAAAATACAGTTATTTCGATCCGCAAGTTGATGTTCCCGGTTGGCAATGTCATTCATTGTTTGATGTTTTTGTGTTGTTAAATTATGTTTTTCCACTACTGTTGACTACTAGACTTCATGATCTGGCGCACCCCCATTTCAGTGACTACAATCTTGGATCTGGAGCACAGAGGCTTCAAGCAACGGCTGGGGTTGGGGTTGGTTGTTCAGGAATACTACAAATTAGGATGAGTGGGTGGTGCGGATACAGGGGCCCTACGTTGCTTTTGTAGACATGCATCCAGACGTGTGAGGAAGTTTAATAGGGCAGGCTGTGAGACTCCTCCAACTCTCGCAGTTGTTAGTTGGAAGGTACCAGAGGCCAACAGGTGCAGCACAGCCAGCAGCTTTGTCTGCCTAAGGATGTTGATTTTCCTCTGTGTTGGTACCATCAGCCTGTGGGCAATGTTGCAGTGTGCAACAACTTGAGAATGGGGCGATAATTCTTTTACCACTTTTGCTGCGCTAACGTGCCGATAACTCTGCGATAAGTCCCAACTGTTGGGTTATAGGGTGACTCTAAAATAAGCCCCTGTGTTTATTAGGACTTTGTTGTAGCTACATGCGAAACACCCTGACCCCCTAGGCCTGCTCAGGGGATCCCACAAAAAGCCCAAGGGCCAAAACATTATTACTATTTTTTTTTTAAGTGGCTGGGTGCATGAATTCAGGCAAAAAAAATGTTTTTTAAATGATGGGGGGTATTCTCAAGGCCTTCTCACTGAGTTATCGACACCTTAGCGCAGCAAAAGAATTATTATCTCATTTTCAACCTGGTAAAAACTGCAGATATGACCAGTTTTCAAGTGATAGCTTCCACAAAAAACCTCACCACCAACGAGAGCGACAACTAACACATTTAGAATAGGCGTTCCTGTGCAAAAAAAACCATGAAAATGCCACTTCTGAATATTTTCAACAACCAGCCAAATCTGTGATGCGATCCAAAAACGAGTGATAAGCCGCGTTAGCAGTAAGAATTTAACATCTGCCTTTTACTGGTGTAAAGCAACATGACTACCTACAATATGAAAGGGAGCCCAGCACAGAGCCACATCTGAAGACCAATACATGTCATAGAGCTACTCGTCATGCTACGACACCCAAGAAGGCCACAACACCCACTGTCACCACCCCAGAACCTCCCCCGGACCACTTTCCCCTACTACCACCGAGGCAACGCAGAACAGAACAGCGGACCTTCCCAAACAGCATGCCCCTCAGCCACACAATAGCTGAATCTGGGAGATGTGGGAACCAAGTATGTGTGAAGGAGGCAAGTCACCCACCAATAACAATGCACACAATGCCAAGTGTAGCGGTGATGTGCTGGACAGACCTCACTATGCAGAGCACAGACCTCTCCATGTGTACATATACTGCTGGTGCTTGTACTGTTGTGGACAGTGAATACAACCATGTTACCTCAGGCAGTGGGGAAGATCTTGGTCATGTAGCTGGGTCATCGCCCCTGTACGCGGAAGCGGAGTGGGCTTGTTCAACGTATGCCACTCCAGTGTAGGAGTGTGAATAAATCGGCCAGGGCTCTGGGCGTGGTTCACTTCTGGGAAGGCCAATAGATCTGCCAGAGCGTTGACCCTCACCCTGCCCGAGGCCGCCACCATGACCGCTGGCCTCCTTGACACAGGCCCCCTGCAAACCCAGCGGCACAGCACCGCAGAGTTATATCTGTACAGACTACTGCCTTCGATGCGGACAGCAGAGCTCACAATTCAGATTGAGTCACGATTGCAGATGACACAGTCCAGTAGGCAACAGACATCGTTAACAGTGCGGCCCGCCCAGACCACGCATCATCGCAGTGCTTCAGGTACCACTAACTCTGTGTAGCTCAAGTCAACGCCATGTGGCTATGGGCCCTTACTGACTGTCAAAACTTTAAGTGAATTCTTACCACGACTTGCACAGGAACAGATGGTTGCTAATGGCACAGTTTTTTAGTTGAATCAGGTATTATGGCTTGATTTTCTCTCAAAGGTGTTTGGTCGTTGATTCCAATTCTAGACAAGGCATCCGCTTTTCCATTCTACGCCCCAGGTCTGTATGTGATTACAAAATCATATTCAGCAAAATACAGTGACCATCTGAGTTGCCTCTGCATCAATGTTCTAGCAGATTTAAAAAATGTTAGGTTTCAATGATCAGTAAAAACTGTCACTTGATGTCTGGTCCCCATAAGGTAATGGCGCCACTCCTTTAAGGCGTCCTTAATCGCCAGTAATTCCTTTTCGGTTATTGTGTAATTCTGTTCCACAGGTGTTAATTTTCTTGACCGGTAAGCAACTGGATGTAGTTGACCCATCTCTCTATGTCGCTGGGATAGCACTCCTCCAATTGCTTGATCCGAGGCATCTGTTTCAACTTAAAACGATTCCGATGGATCCGCATGTAAGAGCACAGGGACTGAGGTGAAGCTCTTCTTTAAAGTATTAAGGGCTTTCTCAGCTTCTTTCGTCCACTCCAAACGCACACCTTTACGTAGCAATTTAGTGGGAGGCAGAATTTTCCTTGAAAATCCATGGATAAACCTCCTGTAAAAAAATGCGAATTCAATGAAACTCTGTTCCTCTTTTACACTGCCATGAGACTTCCATTCTACAACCGCCTTGATCTTAATCTCATGCATAATCATGCCCGTTGGGGAAAGAACGAATCACAAAAATTCCACCTTGGAGACGTTAAAATCAAATTTTTCCAGTTTTACGAACAATCGGTTCTATCTCAGTTTCGGTAAAACTCCTCTCACTTGCTCGTGGTGTTTGCTGACGTCATCAGAGTATATTAAAATGTCATCAATGTACACAATTGCACATTGGTAGATATACTCTCTGAGAATATCATTGATAAAATGCTGAAAAGCCGCCGGGGCATTACACAGAGCCGTATGGCATAACCTGGTACTACATTAGCCAGAATCTTGTTCTGAAGGCAGTTTTTCATTCGTCGCCCTCCTTCATTCTGAATAAATGGTAGGCTCCTCTCAGGTCTAATTTGGTGTAAATCTGTGCACTTTTGACTTGATCCAATAAAACTGAAATGAGAGAAAGTGGATAACGATTTTTATTTTTGATTTCATGTATGGTGCTATAATCTATACAAGTCCTTAGATCTCCTTCTTTCTTCTGCACAAAAAACAAAAGCGAAGATACCGGGGATTGCGACGGCCTTATGAACCTGTTTGCCAAATACTTATCTAAGTATTCTTTCAAAGGTTGGTGTTCTTTTTCTGTTAGTGCATAGATTCTACTGCATGGCAGATTTGCGCCAGGCTCTATTTCTATTTTACAGTCATTAACTCGATGAGGAGGCAGATGTTCAGCCTCTTTTTCATTGAAGACGTCCTCAAAGTCTCGATATTCCTGGGGTATTTCCTGAGAAAAGATTATACAGACCAGAGCGCCTGCCAAGCATAAGGAGTGAGCAGGGTTGTCCTTGCAATTCTTTTCATTTCCTTTAATACAATTCTCCTTACAATAGCTTGAATCTATCACTATTGTTCTTGTCCTCCAATCAATGCTGGGATTATGTTCTGTCAACCATGGCAATCCTAGAATGAGCTGAAATTGGGGTGCATCATTTAAATTTAATTGCATTATCTCTTCGTGACTGTCACTGGATGTCTTCTGTACTGGTTCGGAATAGCTTACAATTGGCCCCGATGAAAGGTTGCTGCCGTCTACTGCTCTCACCGGTTCACTTTTAGCCTTTTGGATAACAAACGATAGAAGAGACTGCTCTGGAACTGTTCTTCAGCTTCTCTTGCCACGTCTGCTTCTTAGACTGAAACTCTGAGAAGTCCTAATCAATAGCAAAATAGAGATTAGTACACCTCCTATCCTATCTGGTAAACCCTAAGCAAATTCTAACTTCTCCTTCCAAAGGTTCCAGAAACTAGTGCCCTCTACTTCCTCTTCTTTCTTGTTTATGTTGGTTGTGTCTTCTTCAGGAAATATTATCTGTAAGTATACATACAATTAACTCTAGTGTTTTCTGCCCTTATGAACTATGTGTCCTACTTTTATATTCTTAACATCTCCTGTTTCTGGTGGCTTTTTATCTTGGGGTTCTGTTTTAGATAACCAATTCCAATTCTTTCCATTCTAAATGTTTCTCAAAAGGTTTCCATACACGATGCGAAAGGGGCAGGACACGGGTAAATACACGGAGCTCAAATTCGGTGATTCTCCTCAGAAATTCTCTCTGGTGAAGTGCGCATTAGAGATTGAGCCCTCGCTTCACCTAGATGCCGGCACCTGTGGAGATACAAACAACTAGACTGCCAACTCTCCTCCAGAGTCAGCGGCCATCTTGGAATTCCGCTCGAGAGACCAAGTAACTCCAGCAATGGTTCCGGGCTTGATTACTCTTATAAAACCAGCAATTCTTCGTTCTTAGGGCGCAGACCACCTGGACTGATCTTTTCTGGGGCTTGGGAGGTCAGACACTGACCACTGCGTCCGGCCTACACTGCAGTCAGCAGGGCTCACAATTCAAATTTAGTGCTGATATAAATTGTGTAAGAGAGAATTATCAGTTAAGAAGATCAAATGTTCCAAACCTGTGCAGCTCAAGTCAACGCCACATGGCTGTGGGCCCTCGCTTACCACTGCCTCCTGCTCACACTCTGGTCATCATGGCTCACCATTAAAATTGAGTCTTGATTCATTAATTGCAGAGTCCAGTAGGCAACAGACATTACTCCCAGCGCGGCCTGGCCGAACCACACATCATCGCTAGCTGCACACATGCTGAGTGCTTCAGGTGCCACTAACTGTGCAGCTCAACTCAATGCCACGTGCCTGTGGGCCTTTGCTGACCGCTGCCTCCTGTCAGGAAAAAGCACACCATTGCGAGTCTACTGTCCTGCTCATTATGTATTTTGTCTCAGGGCTACGTTTCGATCATGTAAAACCGTTTTCCTTTTAAATGTGTAAAGACTCAAATGGCTTTGGAAATATAAATGTTGTATCCCAAAGAAATGTCTAAAGTTAATACTCAGTATACTATTAGTATTGGTTATTCTCAAAAAAACGAATCCTCAGCCTTCTTTATTTGATCCATGCACGTTTTTAAATTAAACTCCAGATAGAATGCACGTGTTCATATTCATGTAAAAATGTGCACTTAATGACTGTCTCACGTTTCAAGCACGCTTTGACAAACGTGATTGGTAACGTATGGCAGCCACACTGTAAATAGGAGCCAGGCCAAGATCTACCGCTTGACTTAGTTTGTTTCGGATCTTCGGTGAGCAGAGTTCAGCTTTTTTCTGTCGAATCTCCAGCGCGGGACTTTAAAGGGCTCAACCTGGTACCTGAGAGAGAAAAGATGGTTCAGCGCGACTCTTGATAGAAAAAAGACAGCTCAGCGCGGGACCTCATAAACCTCTTCAGCTAAGTCCCGAGAACTCTTCAAGGATGCCGGGAACCTTTTACAAGTCTCTAGGTTTTTCTTTTTGTTTCAATTATATTTTAAGCCCATGACATTGCAGAAGGCTAACAAAGTCTTTGGACAAGTTCAGTTAAGAAAAGAATAGCACCCAAGACATTGCAAAGAAGACTTTAAGCGTGTCAGAAAGAGTTGTTAATTACTTTTCCAAGAACCCTTGTCAAAGTTTCTAATTTAGTGATGATTTACACAAAGGACTAAAAACAGATCCTGATTCAGAAGAGATAAAACATAAACAGCGAATGTAAGGTAAAGTGTGAATTCAAAAAAAGAAATAAGATATTCATATTAATAGACTGGCATAACACATGTAAGCATGGGCGAATTTTGCGAATCTCGCGTTCGCGAATTTTGCGGATTTGCGAACTGGCAATCCGCAAAATTTTTTGTGTTCGCGCGGGTTTCTGCCAGTTCGCGAGGGTTTTGTACAATTTCACAAACGCGAACTTACCTATCGGGTCGCAAGTTTTGCGAACTTGTTGTTTCTACGTGTCCAGCCTGTTTGGGACACTCTTCTTCATCACTGCCACTCTCTGTCACCACTGCCACTCTCTGACTACTCATGCCACCCTCTGGCCCACCCATGCCACCCTCTGTTTCATCACAGCACCCTCTGGTTGTCCAGTCAGTGTACATTATTGTGGCAAAGCAAAGCACACCTTCCCTGCCTCAAGTGACCTGAATTAATTTGGGGCTGATTAATGTGTCAAAGAATATTTTTTTAGCTGGTACCTGCTTCCTTAGTGCTTCCTGATTAGTGATCTTTTGCACTTGCTAAGTGCTTTCATTGTTGCAAAATTAGTTACAACACCTGCCCTGCCCCAACTGACAATAATGAATTAGGGGCTGATTAATGGATTTGAACTTCCAGCCTGGCTCCTGCTTGTCTCCCTTAGCTCTAATTCAGGACCTTTGTGGCATATGTGTAACTATTCTGAGGTTCAGAGCAGGGTCACATAATAGTTGCAACTGGCAACTGAACTCTGGAGGGGCCCCTCAGGAAGCACTACAGGAAATGGCTACTAATGATGAGCCTGAATTTTTGAACCTGGTAAGTAGTTTCAGTTTTGCTAAGATCGTAATTCTGCAATTTAGCACTTATTCGCGGGGCGCGAAGTTGTACTGGGAAGCTGCGAACTCACGCGAACAGTGCGAGCAAGCCATAAAATCCGCTGCTCGCGGATTTGCGGATTTTGCGGGAGATTCGCGAATCTCGCGGATTGCGAATTTACCGAAAATCCGCAAAATCCGCAAGCGAAACGGATTTTCCGCCCATGCTTAAACACATGTGATGTTCTGAAGATATTTTATATCTGTCTTTTTGTAGATAAAACATTTGTAATCCTTTGCGCAGAATAAGCTCATAAAGATTCAGAAAACCAGTTCTAACAAATGAAGGTCAAATAAGGAATTGAGCATTAACATAAAGGTGAATAAGAAGGAATAATTATAATTGTAGAAAGTAGAAAACAAAAACCTAAATAGTATATAAGGAATTTTTGAAGTCAATTACTTTAATCCTATTTTGCAGCAAGAAGTAGATGACTTTGCTCACACCATCCTGGACGGACCAGACAGCAGAAGCAGACCGCATCTCATCTCACTTTTTCTTTCTTGTCCCATTACCCCTTCCCTCCTTGCATATTTGCCAGGTTCACTGTTAACAAAATCAGTGTTACCTGAGATGTATACAGAGAGGGTTGAGGTACATTCATCGCCCCAGCTGACTTCCTGGATTTCAGGGGAGATCAAACACTAACATCACTGGCCTACACTGGGGTCAGCAGGGCAGACAATTCCGATAGAGTTGCGAATGAAGATGATGCAGTCCAGTAGGCAACAAACATTGCTACCAGTGCGTCCCGCCCAGACTAGGCATCATCACTGGCTGCACACACGCTGAGTGCTTCAGGTACCACTAACTCTGTGCAGCTCAAGTGGGCCCTTGCTGACTGCTGCCTCCAGCCTACACTGCAGTCATCACGGCTCACAATTAAAATTGAGTTTTGATTAATTAATTTTAGAGTCCAGTAGGCAACTAACTATAACGCCCCTGAAACCTACTTATTTCGACAATGTATTCCATACATATTTCATCTTTTATTCCATATGCCTACACTGCAGTCAGCAGGCCTCACAACTGTGCTGACTAATGCCTTCGATCTACACAATTCAGATCGAGTCGCGATTACAGATTACGCAGTCCAGTAGGCAACAGACATTGCTCCCAGTGAAGCCCGTCTGCAACACGCATCATCGCTGGCAGCGCACATGCTGAATGCATCTAATGCCACTAACTTAGTGCACCAGAAGTCACCGCCACATGGCCTTATTGACATAGAATTCATTAGGCAAAAGACATTGTACATAGTGCGGCCTGCCCAAACCACGTATAAACGCTGGCTGGCCACACGCTGAGCGCCACTGTTGCCCCTAACTCAGTGCACCAGAAGTCAACACCACATGGTTGAAGACCTTTGCTGACCACTGGCTACGGCCTACAATGCGGTCAGCAGGTCTCATACATATCCAACCCAATCCTGTCCTGCAGGGACATGCCATCATCACTGGCTGCACACACCCAGAGCTCTTCAGGTGCCACTAACTCTGTGCATCACAACTCATGGACCATTTTGATTGACTTTCGTGATGTAGACACCGGGAACAGCAATGTCACCTCAGGCAGCAGGAATATCCCAAAGGGACATTAACAATTTCTTCACATCAACACGCTCATCTCTGGTGCCCCTACCTCAGTGCACCACATGTCATGGACCCTTTACGATACAATCTTTTGTGTGTGATTTAAGATCTGGTGCCCCTACCTTAGTGCACCACAAGTCATGGATCCTTTCTGATTGGATGTCTGTGTGTGATACTATGATCACTGTTGTAGTTGTTGCCAGCACCAACCATTCCCTAAAGGCTGGCTTACACCCACCCCAAACGCATTAAGCACAGACGTCACTGGACATGTGACCCTGGTAATAAAAAGGGGCCGGGCGCACATGCCCGTAGCAAGTTCCACTATCTATCTAACTGTGTCCATGTGTTCAATATGTATGCATGATGGCCCCGGGCCCTACCATATTACATTGTGCTATTGACTGTGCATGCAACCATGTTACCTCTGGCAGTGGGGAAGACCTCTGTTATGTAACTTTGTCTGGGTCATTCTATGAGTTCATTGGTAGAGACTGGATGGTTAGAGTACTGCAAGGAGAGTGTATGGTGAATTTAAAGTGCCTGGGGATTGGCGGAGTGATTGGATAAGTACATATGTTGGTGGAACCAAATCCCCGAGCAAAAGCTTGGCTCTAATTGGCTGCCAACCAGTGGCAACACCAGCGGAGCATCAGGATTACAAACCAAGACTTGGGAGAGCTGACGCTATGCATGGAGCCTGAGTAGGCACCGTTCTAGTTCCTGAGGCACCCGCCTTCTTTCCTACAGGAACCCAACAGCCTTTGCTCTAGTACCCTGGGGTCCCGCCCACTAAAATCTGAGCCACTGGCTAGCGGGAATACCGCACAGATGCCTGAAAAACCGAGTCCAAGTACTTGGAATTCTCAATGTGGTATACTGCATTCTCATTCAGTGGATACCCTCCGGGGTCGGTAATCTCTAGAACAAGGAATTCTGACTGTTGGATCCCCAGAGCCCCTTCCACTGGAAACCCTAAAGCGAGCTGATGGGTTCATGGAGCACCGGTAATAAAAGGCCCAGAATCCTGGGTGTATGATATTCCCTACTCCACAGCTGGATTATTGACACACGGAGGATTGAATCTACGGAATTCTATAAGCGGAGTGGGCAGAGCCGGCGTACACCAGTCAAGGGCGCAACTACAGCAGGCCGATAAAAATTTCAGGGTTGGGGGGGTAATTCTTCCAGTCATAAACAGAGTGGAGATTCAGGGGCTCGAAGAAGAGGTGAAAACACAACAAAGCCTCAGTTTCAGGTAAATGGTCTTTTAAGGACCCGTGAATGTCTCGGGTGCTGTGCTGAGAGCCGCGCACCCAGCGCGTTCACACTAGGGGGCCGCGATGAGAGCCGTGCACCCAGCGCGTTCGCACTAGGGTGATTGCTCTTAGAGCCGCACACACAGTGTGTTCACACTAGGGGGATATGCTAAGCGCCGAGTTAGGATCGGCACTCCAAACTTTTCTAAAAATAAAACGGTCCACTTCCATTAATATGTATTCACTCCAAGGACCCCTAACCTCTGAGGCATGCCCAATTCTTGAATGTTTTTATTAATCATTAGGAAGGAGGGCCATGATGTCCCCCTTCCCTTGCCCATTTCTGGTCCCGGGGAGCCCATCGCCTGGGGCCTGGCCTCTTCGTTGGGGACCGTGGGGAGAGACGCAATGCCCCCATGGTCCCACCAGCTCCCGGCCTTCTGCGGGAACCGGCATTGCTTTTGGGCAAGGGGAGCTGCTAACATACAACTCCGCCTGGCAAAAAAACAATCCTGCTTTGCTTCATTGAAGCAGGGGTAGATTTTCCTCCTCTCGCTTCAATGAAGCAAACCGGGGTTTGCAATAACAGGGTGGGAGACATGTCCCTGTGGGTACCCCGGGACATTGCATGAGCGGCCCTCGGGGGTGGCGGTCCCCAGGGTCATCAAGGGCTTCAGGAGTTAGGGTTCCAGGGAGCTGACCTGAATGTGAATCATAAATTCTGAGGCAAGTTTACCCCAGTCACTCTTGCAATCATCTGTTTGTGAAATCCATTTACAGTAATACCTCTTTACTGTGTCTTTTTGGAGTAGAGATGGATCGAAATGTTCCCAAGTTCCCAGAAGCCCTATGTCTATAAGGAATCTTCTGCTGTTATTTATCCACCCACCTTTATTGGAGGTATCTAAACGGGTTACCTCTGCAAGTGCTTTAGCATATGGCAGTAATTCCAGGGTACTCCGGATTTTGACCCAAAATCACAGTGGCTGGAGCTTAGCTATATCAGTGATGGCATGTCGCCCCATGCCCCCAAGAGGGTGGAGTGGAGTGCTCTGAGGCACCATCACTAGGCTTTTTAGGAATTTATGTTCTGACCGGCTGAGCTCCTTTATCTTATTGAAGCTCCACAGCTCAGACCCATAAAGTGAAGAACTGACTACTTTTAGGTCATAGACCTGCAGGGCAGCGGCAAGTCGTCTAGTAGAATAGGACCGATATTCTTTCCCAAACGCCCCAGTTATCTGCTTGTGTTTAAGTGCCATTTTCGATATGTGGGATTTCCAATGCATTCTCTCTGACAGTTTTACACCTAGATAGTCGAAGGTGCTTACTCTTTACAGGGGAGCCCCTCCAAGAGTTGTCCTGCATCTATAGGACTTATGGGGAATTAAAGACATGAATTTAGTTTTTGACATGTTTATTTCAAGGCCCCGTATATCACAGAAGAGTTTGATTCTATTTAGCAATAGTTGTAGCCACCCTGGGTTTTAGACATCAACAAGGTGTCACCTGCGCACAATAGGGTCACTATCTTTTCCCCGCCTAGAGATGAAGCATTAGCAGGGACCTACGATAGAAAGCTTACAACTTCATTCATATAAAGTGAGAAGAGCGCGCTTGCCAAAACGCATCCTTGGCGAACTCCCCTGCTGACAGGGATGCACTCTGTAAGTTGCCTGTGCGACCCCTACCTCACGCTGTCAAAGTTGTCTTCATGGAGTCGTACAGCCAAGTCAAGTACTGCAGGGGAGATTCCCATGTCTTTAAGGACTTGCCACAGCTTCTGTCTAGGCACTAAATCGAAGAGTGGGATTATGATTGCATGCAACAAAATCTTTGTATGTGGAAGAAATATGCTTTAAAGTCTGAGACACCTTATGAGGGACAAGGTGGCAGGAATACTGCTGTAATGCAGATGCTACTGGTTTATAAGACACAGGGAGCACCGCCTGTCTATGTTCCATGGCAACACATGGATGAAGAAAATCTAAAAAAAGGCCTGCATCCATTACACGAAGGAGCAGGGAAATGGATAAAGGCATTTGAAAATGCAACAGCTGGGATACCATTAGCTCTTGGGGATGAAAAGAACCTGTTGAGCTCTATAGTAGGGGATGAGGTGGACAGTATAATGAGAAGTGCAGGGATACAAGGAGTAACTATTACTAAAGGAAAACATGATGGATCTGCTTGTGGAGTAGTGCGCTCTAGGGTGTTGACTGAATTAAGGAATAGGCACTCAGAACGACCAGACATTGGGCCATTGATGACACAAACTATGTCTCCAGCACAGTTCTGTGCAGACTACATAACAATGATGAAGAAACACTGGAAAGCACATGTAGGACCTGTAGACATGGGAGGTAATTGTAGATTATTCTACAATGTTTTAAAACAGGGGCTACCAGGAGACATGCAAGACATTAGATGTAAAACCTTGGGCAGAAATACAAGCACATTGTATACATTTTTGTAGAAAAAAGGAAGAAAAGGAGAGGAAAAATAAAGACCAAAGTGCCAGAGCCCAAACCAAACTGGTGACACAAAAAATACAGAAAAATTAGAAGGAAAATACAGGAAAAGCAATTGCTGTGCAGGTTCCTGTTGCAAACAGGGAGCAAGGATGGGGTCAAAGAGTGGGGAGAAAGATGCAAGGAAGAAATTTTATATGCCATTAATGTTGTAACATTGGACGTTTTATTGCTGAATACTGCTATAAGAAGTGTGATGAAGCACAGGGAGTGATAGGAATAGGGAGAGGAAGGGGTAGACAGAATGTGAACACGTCAGGAGGCCAACATTAGGTACAGACTACTGTGTTGGTGGCACAGGGAGTCAAGGACAAGGGAGAGTGATTGTTCAATGTGGAACCCCGTTTATCATACAGCCTGATGGGATACACCAGGGAATCCCAATTGTTCTGTGGTAATTAGGACTCTAGACCCAAAGGAAGAACAAATGAAAAAAATGATTGTAATGGGAGGGAGGTATGCTTTCTTGGTTGATACAAGGGAACAAAATCTTGCCTCTCAGAAGGAAATGTTCCTTTGTCCTCTGCCACCATGGATACGCAGGGCTTCTCTTGTGAAGTACAGCACAATCCATACAAAACACATGGGCCTATAGAGGTGGCAGGAGTGTGAATACAGGAGCGTCTCCTTTATTCTTCAAATTTACTAGCAAATTTATTAGGAAGGGATATCATGTCTAAATTAAACACGACAATAAGGTTTTATTCTGATGGGTCCATGACATTTGGAATACCAGGGCAAGCGATATGTGGGATAAATCTGCTAAGTTTACCAGAGGCAAATGGCGTTGAAAGTGCAGAGTCAGTGCATTACAAATTGCTAGCAGATGCTGTACTTACGGATCTGGAGACAGAGGAAATACTTTTAGGGAGATGGGTGGAATTGCCACCTAGACAAATTCTCAGGAGGCAAGCTGGTGATGATGAACTGGGAGAGGTGATACCCTTTACCTTAAGTGCATGGAAATATCCAGAAGGCGGGTGTTCTGGTGTCATCAGATAATGATAGACGAATTTGGAAGGACCCGATTTTTCTTATGCCTGGATGAGACCACAGGACATTTCTGACTCAGAACTCTTTTCAGACAATCCCACCAGGGCTGAGATAGTTTATACACACAGTGCACCCTTGTTAGTACATGTTTACTATGCACAGACCATGTTAGCATTTGTGCCATCCCCCTCCCTTGATATTGAAGCACATGCAGCAGTCCTGCCTTGTCTCTGGACATCAGCTCCTGATGAGGTAGGACTGATACTATCTGCAGAACCATTTAAGATAAGGTTGAAGCCAGTTGCACAATTGCCACGTGTAATACCTTCATATCCTGACAGCCATTATTTGACAGCCTTCGGTTTTGATGGCAAACAAATTGTCTACTCTAGACTCCCACAAGGCTATTGTGAGTCTCCATCTGTGTTTAATAGAGTATTGAGAGATGATTTATTAAATTTCAAGTCAGACAGTACAGTCTTGCAGCATGTAGATAATTTACTAGCATGTAGTAAAACAGAATCTGAATGTGTTTTGGACACTGTCAATCTCTTAACTCTACTTGCTACTAAGGGATACAAAATGGACAGGAAAAAATTACAGTTTATGCATAAAGAAGTGCTGAATTTGGGCCAAATGTCTGCAGAAGGCAAAAAGATAGCAGGTTCTAGAATACAAACTAAATGTTGATCATCCTCAGCCCAATACAGTAAAAGACATGCAGAAATTTCTAGGCCTTTGTAATTTTGTACATCAATGGGTATTTGATTATGCTACCATCATACAACCACTATTGTATGCAATGAAGAAAGCTAAAATTGACAACACAGGCATACAGTGGAGTGATGACAGTGTAAGTACATTTCAGACATTAAAAGAAGCAATTGCTTCAGCCCCAGTGCTAGCAAATTGT